>NC_085844.1:217311184-217611184 GCF_035594765.1 Anolis carolinensis | reverse complement strand
TGGTATGCTTTCAGCCCAAGGATTGTCAAGATGTAGGTTTGCTATTATCCATGGTTTCAGATATCCACAGGGAGTCCATAGACATTGGGGTTATATTGTACAGTGAAGGACTTTATGATACTTCAGACGTCAATCAACCAAATTTCTACAAAAATTGGGTGGATTACTTACAACTGTACTGATTTAGCAGGGAAAGTCCCAATTCATCCTCCATCATGTCACTTTTTCTAGTGCTTTAAAGGTGTCCCAGGATGTATCTACATTGTAGAGTTAATGCTGTTTGGTCCCACTTGAACTGCCATGGCCAAATGGTATGGAATCAAAGAAGTTGTAGTTTTACAAGGTCTTCAGCATCTGGTACCAAATAGGTCTGGCACCTCACCCAATTACAAATATGCAAAACACTATTCAAATGACATAGGATTGAGTACAGATTTAACTGCATGTAGATAAAATTCCTTGAAAATAATATATCACGATTAACTGATTTCACTGTGTCCACGCTAAGAACGGCTCATGTCTTATCCCAAACGAAATACATAATTAAAGAACTTACCAATAAACCTGCCATTATTTTCTGCCTCTTTAAGGAATGCTGCATCTTCTGGAACAATTAGACCACCTCTGCCAATATTTTTAAGTCCCATTTTAATTTTAGGAGAAAGACAAAAACTTTCTTCTTCGTTTTGTTAATAAATACTGTTCCTTACTATTTCAGAGGATAAAAGACATTGAGATGTGCTGCTTGATTCTCTCTGATTTTAAGTGGAAAAGTATGTTTTGCAACCCCCGCTAGAATTTATGCATACATAATTATGCATATATAGATTAAAGCAGCAGATACATAAGGAATGCTACATCTCCTGGACCAATTAGAGCAGCCCTGCCAATATTTTTAAAAAGTCCATTTTAATTTTAGAAGAAAGACAAAAACTTTCTTCTTTCTTTTGTTAATAAATACTGTTATTTGCCATTCTAGAGGAGAGAAGACATTGAGATGTGCTGTTTCATTCTCCCTAATTTTAAATGGAAAAGTATGCTTTGCAACCTCTGCTGACAATTATGCATAGATGATGCTATATAGATTGAAGGAGCAGATACTCAAGAAGAAGTAACAAAGTAAGTTTTATGTCTTTGTATGTTTTATCTAGAATTTTGAAAATACTTTGAAATTCAACGTTGTCCACATGGGTGGCTGAAATACTGACCATTTTGCTTCCTGATAGTTCAAACTTTGTTTTGTGCACAAAATTATTTTTAAAAATGGTGCATTCATTTATTTCCAGACTATCTGTATAAGATGCAAATGAAACATAAATGAATTTCATGTTTAGTCCCGGGTACTATCACCAGAATCTCTCAGTATATATATGTACATACTGAACATATCCGAAGTATGAAACACTTCTAGTCTCAAGCATTTTAGATAAAAAATAGGATACACAATCAGTAATTTTAAGAAAAAAAGAGAATAAAGGAGAAAGTGATGTAACCTTTACTGAGTTACTATCAGCAATACACATCTGCATACTTGAGCTGAGACAGCCTTATGAAGGTTATGGCAACATACTCTCCTTACATAGGGCTCAGTAAAATCAAGGTTTGCTATTGCAAATGTTAAACCGAATTTTGAACTCTGAGTGCATCTATACTGTAGAATTAATGCAGTTTAACACCACTTTAACTGCCATGGCTCAGTGATCTCAAATCCTAGGAGTTGTCGTTTGGTGATGCACCTGCACTCTTTGGCAGAGAAAGCTAAAGACCTGGTTAAAGTGTAATTCCGTGATACCATAGCATTGAGTTATGGCAGTTAAAGTGGTGTCAAACTGTATTTGATGCACCCTAGGTTGTATCCAGATTTAATTATATATAGAATAGGCCCACTGAAACCAACTTATTCAACATAAAGACATGCACCCTCTGCCTCCCTATCTGCCTGTGTGGGGAAAAAAAACCCCCAAACACACAGAGGTTGGATGAGTGCTGTTTTTCCCCACTAAAAGATTCTGGGAATTGAAGTTCAAGGCAGAAACAATTGCAGGCTGTGGGTATGGATTTGCTTTGATTGAATCCCAAACCAAAACAGGCTACTTTCAGGGAAATGTAGGAAATGGTCTGAAACAAGCTGTGTGTCCTCCGCACAGCAGTTCAAGCCAATTTTGTTCTTTCCAAAGCTTTGATCTTGCTGTAGAAGGTCACCGAAACACATGATATTTTTGAGGCAATGTATTAATTTCTTCATGGAAAGAACATGTCAGGGCAAGTTATGGAAGGGGCAGAGGTTTGAGACATACAACTCTATCTTTTAACCCAAAAATGTTATTATAACTTTAAATAAAACATGGGGGGGGAGAGGAATGTCAAAAGAATATATTAATGTGTCACTGTCAACAGAGCACAAAAAAGAGAAAGCTTTGTACCATTTTTCATTTATCATATCTGCCTGCTCCTATCGTTCTTTAATTCTACAAAACAATTAAGGGTGCTTCGTGAAGTTATTAATATGTGCCATTTTATTAAATTGTGCTAACAAAACTATGGATTAAAAAACCTCCCATCCCAATGTGTAGAGTTTGATCTTACACAACCCTTCTGCACCTATCTAAAATTTCCCAAATGTCATTTCCTCTGAAGGGAGAACATGTCTTCTTTAGAGAGGTCATTCCATTACGTCAATACATTAAAAGGTTCCAATTACTTAATCAAAAAATAATAAATGGGAAGATACAAAATGATGTATGATCTGAGGGCCCTTTCACACAGCCATATAACCCAGTATATCAAGGCAGAAAATCCCACAATATCTGCTTTGAACTGGGATATCCGAGTCCACACTGCCAAATATTCCAGTTCAAAGCAGATAATGTGGGATATTATTTAGCTGTGTGGAAGGGGTCTGAGACAAGGTTCTGATTCAATTCCAAAGAAACATTGATGTCACCCAAGCCAACTGAATTGAATTGACTCATTTACTGAAATGCCAAAGCATAATATGACTTAAACCTTGCCTTTCTAAAGACATTCAAAGTCTATTTGTCCAACTCTCTCTTTCTCTCCTGCTGTAAAAAAACAAGTACTGTATCTCCAACAACAAAACTATAAAAAGGCAATTAACAAGTTGGAATAAATGACATTCAAAGGATTCAAAACAAATGAAACAAAAATAAAACAGTCATGAAATATACATAGCATTTCAAAATGACGGACCAAATTTTGGTACTTTACAGAAAAAAAGAAGCTGCATCCTTTGAGCATTCTATGTATATGTGTGTGTGTATACACACACAAAAACAATACATAGAATAATGTAATCTGAGGTTTATACGTTTGGATGATATTCTTTATAACAAAAAAAAAAACCAATTCAGCACTTTTAAAATCCTGATAATCCTATAATTGTTATTGTTACATGTCTTTGTTTCTGACTTATGGTGACCCTAAGTCAGTCATATTATGAGGTTTTTTTTGGCAAGATTTCTTCAGCAAGAGTTTGCAATTGCATGCTTTTGAAAGAGTGAGACTTCTCCAAAAAAAGTTTGAAAATTAATTCAACACACAAAATAAAGCCCAAGGGAAGTAAATTGAAGAAAAATGCATAAATGAAACTTAGCAAATTAAACTTTTGACAAAAAGTCAAACAATACAAACAAATATAAATGGCAAAGAAAATTTACTAGGGACATAAATTTCACTAAAAATGGCAAAATTGTTACTTAAATATAATGAATGGATTTGGCTTACCGGTAACATAGTTCATGAGGACACAAGATCAAATGCTCCAGCCATTAAATGTTTATACTGCCATGTAACTTTGTATCCTTTGAATTCACTTTCACTCACTTAAAAAGTGCCATCATATTTCCCTCCAAAGGTAAAACACTGACTGACTTTAGCAAGGAACAGATACTTGAATTGTGCTTGGAATATTGTGTGGGCTGAATTATATGAGTGAGTTTGAGGACTCTGTGCAAAATTAGGGTGGGTGGATTACCCCTATTTCCTTATTCCTTTCTATTTTTTTAAAAAGAGCCCAATGGAAATTTGTGGGAAGAATGATGGGGAAAACCTAAATCCTTCTATGGAAGACAATCAATACATAGCAAAGCAAAATAGTGATTATTGTGCATATTATTGCAAATGACACTCAAAACCAAAATGCATTTCAATAATCAATGTGTAATTTTATACTGTGACAGTTGAAATCTGTTTTCCCTAATAAAAGCATTTTTTCTCTAAAATGTGACTTATTTCCCCCTTAACATTTGAATAATACCAATGAGTAAGGTACATGTGCAATAGGGCGTAGGCAGAATGGGAAGAAGCAGCTTGCTGTGCTCTTTCTAATGCTCCATAGATTTACGTTTTTGCTTGCACAAACCTGATGATTTGTATTTTTGAGATGGCAATCCTATGCACGCTTGCACATTGGTAAGTGTCACCAAACAAAGTGAGTTTTATTTCAAAGTGAATACGATAGGAATAGCTACATCTCTTGATGCCATCACCTTAAAGTACACCTAACGGGATCAATGGAGATGTATATTCAGGTATTTTCCTTTAGTTGGTGATACTATAATGGGCATCCATAGGGACCTCATGGGAATCCTTGGAAGTTCTCTGCAAACTACATTCATGACAACACCTGCAAGAGCAGGTTCTATGATGCTTTAATGTTTTATATGTTCTAATTTTTTACTTAGTTTTATACTTAAGAGTAATCTTAGACTCAACATGTCTACTGTTATTCTTCTTTCCTATTTGTCTTTATTTTGTTGACTTAATCCTCCCGTATTGTTATGTGCCTATTTTTATTTATATTGTGTTCTTGTTATGAGCTGCTCAAGTCCCCTTGGAGAGAGGGGGCAGGATGTAAATAAAGCTGCATTGTTGTTGTTGTTGTTGCTGCTGCTGCTGCTGTTGTTAAATGGCCATCCCGAATAGGGGCTAAGCTGCTTATAAGATAGGATGGGAGGGAACTTTGGCTGTTGCAAAGGTAAAAACAAAATTTTGAATTCTGCAACTATTTAAAAAAAGAGTGAATTGTGGTGGTGTAATTCTGACTAACCAAACAATTCATTTTATGAATCAATAATTCAGTTTAGTATTCTAAATAACAAAACAATCCCAGGAATGGAGAACGGCAATGTCCCTAAATATCTACCGGTTTACACTGCAGAAGGTACATCCAGGAGGGATTTTTGCATTCACAGTTTGGTCTCCCTCAATACACACATCGACAGTAAGGACTGAAGTAGTTGATGGACCTAAATTGGACATCCTCAGAAGAATAAAAAGGCTTTAGATCCAGTGGAACCCTTCTTCCTGCTTCTCATCAGTAACATCTTATCTTGAGGCCCTTCCAGACAGGGCCCAAAATGCGGATCCTGTCGTATTTTTATCTGATGTCTCAAGTAAAAGCAAAGTAATTCAAGACAACGCAGGTAAACTCGAATTGCCCCAAATTATTTTGATACTCCATTAGACCTGGGCCTTCCTAAAAGGCCCGGATCTAATGGAGTATAAGATTAGTGATGACTGACCCATAGGACTGTATCTGCTATCCTGGAGTCATTCCCCATAGCCCACCTCAGTTCTTTGGGCTTCCAAAATCCCGGAGAACCAAGGAGGGCACCCACTCCTTCCGAAATCTACCCAAAAAGCCTTAAAAGAAAAGCTTACCATGCTACCATTATGCCTTTCTGGAGGCCTCTTGGAGCGTTCCAATGATTCACTAGAAAGCCGGGGGGATTGCTCCTCCCCCCCCCCTTTTCTGGTGCATCATTAGTATGCTCCATAGAGGCCTAATAGTAGTGCGGTAAGATTTTTTTATTCTAAGGCTTTGGGGGAGGGGTTGGGGTGGCACCATTCCAGTGCAGTAGTTACCATGCTGGAATGGGGACAACCCCCTGGGAAAGCCATGGTCTTTTGGGCAGCCATGGAGACTTAAACCCACAATGAAGTGGATTTCTTAAACCTACTTCATTGTGGATTTAAACACTGTCTGGAAGCACCCTTGGTAAATTAACTAGCACCTGTAGTTCTCCTTTAGCATCATGGACTCTCCCCCATCAACACTGTACAGATGGACAATCATCATCCTCAACATAGGTGATCCCTTGTGGCCGAGTATGATGGCCTTCCAAATGTAAAGTCTTGGCGGTGACTGTAGAGGTGACTGTAGAGATCTATTCTGGATTCACATGCTCTTTCACATTGAGGACATCAATTTTCAGATGGAAGGCAGTCCTGACCAGGCCTTCCTCTTGACATGGGCCTTTGATGGGCACTCCTCTTGACATGTTTCTCCCTTTTGCCCTACATTTGAGTTCCACAGCATTGTTGGTAACCCCTGACCTCCACATTCCAAAATTAATTTATATTTTTTGACTGCGAGGTAGTGACCCCTCTGCATGCCTCAGTCCAGTTAGGGATAAGTGAGGTAGACTATGTTTAGGGCACCCTTTCTGGCCCCCTCCTCATATGGAGTAAGCACAGTGGATCCTAAATAGGGATCTCTGTCATGGATACAACTGTTGAACTGCTCAAACATCTCGGATATTGAGGTAGAACAACTGAATCCATATCCACTACCCATGTGCAAGTCTGTGGCTAGGGGCTTCCAGATTTCACAGTCCTGCCCCCTTCACCACTTGCCAATCACTATGGAATTTGTGTTTTTTTTCTTTTTCTAAGAAGACGGCTGTGCATAAATTTATTTTCAGTGTGGAGACCAGTGCACACCCGATCAATGCACAGTTTTCACAGAGAGAGCTTCACATCCAGTGGTGTAGTTAATCCGATGACTGGTGGTCTCTCATCTGTTGCAGCCTTCTTCCACCTTCATAGTTGTAGTAACATGTACCATGTTATTGTCTACCTGCTCCTTTTTGAAGACTTCAGATAAGTGCTTGGTCTGGTTCCTCCCCTGTGAACCTTGCCAGCCTGGGAGACTTCCCTAGGAGCACATGTCTCCAACGCCTGCAGGCTCAGTGGAACACACAAACCCCTTCACCATGACAAAGTGACAACCCACTGAGGGGGAAGGGGACAATATCCACAGCCCAGCAACAAATGGCACACAAGTGAAGCCAGAAATTAAATTGGATGCAAGCAGGAGCTATTGATGTGCAATTGTAGGCCATTCCAAGCACTGTATATGTACATGACACAGGGGTGAAGATAGTAATGCATTGTAAGCAAATAAGGAAGCATTAAATTTATTTCAATCTCCCCTTTCTGTTTGCCTCCCAAAACCAAACTATAGAAAACAACACTTTTGAGTTAAATGTTTTGAAAAGAGTGTTTTGGTTGTAGGCACTGTTGAATGCTTTTAAAACTTTTGTAATATGTCCTGTTTTAATGTATGCTGTAAGCATTTTGAAAGAAAAGTAAGATGTAAATAATACAATAAAATAAAATCCGTTTCCCTCCCTCTGGTTTCAATGTTTCTGGAATTCTTCTCCAGCTGAAATGACTTGATAATGAAATAATACCCATATCTTTTCTATGCAATCATTAGACAGATTTGGTCAAACTACATTTTTTTCTTGGCCTAAGCTCTCTGATGGGGCCCCTGGTGGTGGCACAGAGCTGCAGAACTTGCAGATTGAAAGGTCCCAGGTTCAAATCCCGGGAGCGGAATGAGAGCCTGCTGTTAGCCCCAGCTCCTGCCAACCTAGCAGTTCGAAAACATGCAAATGTGAGTAGATCAATAGGTACCACTCCGGCGGGAAGGTAACAGCGCTCCATGCAGTCATGCTGGCCACATGACCTTGGAGGTGTCTACGGACAACGCCGGCTCTTCGGCTTAGAAATGGAGATGAGCACCAACCCCCAGAGTCGGTCTCGACTGGACTTAACGTCAGGGGAAAACCTTTACTTTTTAAGCTCTCTGATGCTGTCTTATAAGAATGTTGTAAAATTTTTACTGTGGTTATAAGTGCAACATCTGGAAGGATTATCAAACTTTACCATAGTTGTCATCCTATATTATCGTTGTTGTGGTGTAATGGTTAAGGTGTTGGACTGGGACTTAGGAAATCTTGGTTCTCTGAGTCACAAAACCTTGGGTTTGTTGCTCTCTTTCAGCTTGAGCTATTTGCCAAGATGGCTGTGAGGATAATGTTGGGAGAAGAAGAACCACATGTAATGTTCTAAGGCCATTGGAGGAAAAAATGCAGAACTTGACCATAACTGATAATTATAATTTAATATAAATATGTTTGCCATCATTATCAATGTACATGTTGATTAATAGACCTGAATGGTGATAATTCAATAACTGATAGCTAAAATTAATACAAATATGTTAATCATCATTATCAGTATAGATTAATTGTTTGCACTGAATAAAAGGACAATGGTGATGATGATGACTATCCCCAACACCATCATCACTGGTTGTCAACTCTTTTATTTTTCTATTAATTGTTCATTGCCTTTCTTGTTTATTCAACAACTTCAAACTTAGAAAGTGAGCAATTTTTTCTTATTTCTAATACGACACTGCCCTCTTGTGTTTATTATTTCTGATAGTTTAAACATCTTAACATTGCGCAGTAATCCTGATAAGGTTCGTTTATGCAAACCAATTCAATGAAAAGCTATTTGAATATTCATTGTATTTGCTCAAAATGCCTTTTCCCCTGCACTGTTTTAGTGAAGCAATCCTCGAGTTCTCTTTCCTTTGAAGTGATTTGACTAACTATGGAAAATGAGTGCTGATGGCACAATTTTTCAGAAATTGCGCATTCGACCCTAAGTCAATTCATCTAGCCACAGGACTTAATTTTAAGAGATAACATCTGGATTCCAGATAATACATTCTTTATGTCCATTGTTCATAATCTTTGAAAAAAGAGGGAAAACAATGGTTGCATTTGGAGGAAAAAACACACTGGTTATTATTTTAATTCTAAAAACATTTCCATGCCAAAACATTTCATTAGAGTTGTGGTCTTCAGAGCAGGTAATATGGTGACAATAGAAACTAATGAAATAACCACATAGGAAATCTACATAAAATCAACAAAAAATAAAGCAAAGAGATTGACATTTCAAATTAAATGGACTGTGTATGCACATTTTTGTAGACTATATCTGCATAAGACTATTTTTTATGAGCTGGCGCCAAAATTAATTCTGAAGTCATGTCAACAAGGTGGAAAAAAGAGATGGTGGATATTATTTTGATGACATTTACACAAACCCTTATGTCTCAAAGCGGATGACAAATCTGTTCCTTGGCAGCATCACAGTGTCTTGAGCTGATTTGAGTTAACATGGGGTAAGGCTGCTTAATGCAACTTTGAACCATGTTAATTCACATGCTGCTCTGAATTTTTCATGAGAATCCAGAGCAAACAGTGACTTTGGGCCCATGTAAAGAGTTGGACTGGTTCTGAGATGGAACAGGTCACAAGTGTTTACATGGCCACTCCATACAACCCAGACACAGGTACCCAGGGTCATAGGGTGCCACTAAATGTTCCTTTCTTGTTCTCTTTGTAGCGGCAGCTTCTAGAATCATATAATCATATAATCATAGAGTTGGAAGAGAACTTTAACCAAATAACCAACAAAATACATTGGAGTTGGACCATCTTTTCCAAATCGTGGTGTGACACAGCAATGCTGCTTGTGTTGTGCCAAGTTTTGTTCCACCACCTCTCTGATCAAACATATATCGCAGGTTTTTGTAATCAACTGAAAGTTTGAAAAAAACTTGTTTGATCAAATGTGTGCAACATTTGCTCTGTCCTACCTCTTTCAATTCTCTTGAAAATAAATGATCCTTTATCTCTCTAGCCATAACTTTTCACTAAGCAATGCCAGTTTATTGAGCCCAGTTAGTTTTAAAGAACTGCTGAATTTAGTAAATACCACAAAAGCCATGAAGAAAAAGAAGTGTGACAGTAATATAAAAGCCCACCTAGCTTCTAAGAATAATTACTGTAGACTATTCTGGGATTCTGCCATAAGGAAATAACTCCTGTGCCATGAATCAGGCAGTCCCCCTAGTTTATCCTACTTTACAGGGCTTGTTGTGAGTATAAAATGGGTTGATAGACACCAGGTGGGCTGTCTTGCATACATTGGAATAAAAGAGGGATGCAAATATCATAAATAAAAGAAAATGCCATAGTGGAATTTAGACATGTGCTCGTGAAGGAATGAGAAATTAGGAAGATGTTGTGTTGTCGAAGGCTTTCATGGCCGGGATCACAGGGTTGTTGTATGTCTTTCGGGCTGTGTGGACATGTTCCAGAAGTATTCTCTCCTGACGTTTCGCCCACATCTATGGCAGGCATCCTCAGAGGTTGTGAGGTATGGATAAACTAAGTAAGGAAAGGAAAGAATATATATCTGTGTGGAGTCCAAGGTGTGACAAGAGTTCTTTGTCACTGGGAGCCAGCATTAATGTTTCAGTTAATCACCCTAATTATGTCCCTATGTATACTTGTCCACAGCTGCATGGTATCTGGTAGACTCCCGCAGAAGAGAGAGGATCCCTCTCTTCTAGATCCCACAATTTACAAGAAACTGAAACAAGACCCTACTAACAAAATCACCAGAAAAACGAACACTCTAATCAAGAACTCCTCCATTAACTTTGACATACGCCAACAGCTGTGCAAATCAGAAGCCCTCCCACCCAGGCTTTACGGACTCCCTAAAATCCACAAGGACTCCATCCCACTCAGACCCATTGTAAGTGCCATTGGATCGCCGACTTACAACCTGGCAAAATTTCTGGCTACACAGCTACAAACCCAGATTGGGCTCACTGCACACTATATCAAGGACTCAACACACTTTATAGAAAAGATCAGCAACCTCAGTCTAAGCACCTATGACATCCAGATCAGCTTCGATGTGGTGTCCCTTTTTACCAAAGTCCCAGTAGCTGACACCCTCACACTAATCAAACAAAACTTCCCAGAAGACATCACAGCCCTGTTTCACCATTGCCTCACCACTAGCTACTTTCAGTGGGACACTGGATTCTATGAACAGAAGGATGGAGTGGCCATGGGGAGCCCTCTCAGCCCAGTAGTAGCAAATTTCTATATGGAATACTTTGAAAAACAGGCCCTAGAAACAGCACCAAAAAGCCAACTGTTTGGTTCAGATACGTAGATGACACCTTCACAATTTGGAGCCATGGAAAGGAAGAACTCAGCAAGTTCCTGGACCATCTTAACAGCATCCACCCAAACATCCAATTCACCATGGAAAAAGAAAAGGAAGGAAAACTGCAATTTCTAGATGTTCTGGTCATCCGCAAACCCAATCAACAATTGGGCCACACAGTTTACAGAAAACCTACACACACAGATAGATACCTTCATAAAAACTCCAACCATCACCCAAGTCAAAAAAGGAGCACAATCAAAGCCCTGACAGACTGTGCACAAAGAATCTGCGAACCTCACCTCCTCCAAGGTGAACTCAACCACCTAAACTGGGCTCTACAGGCCAATGGATACTCCACCACAGACATCAGAAGAGCTGCAAGGCCAAGAACAAGCCATGAGAGTCAAGACAAAGATCCACCCAGAGGAAAGGTGTTCTTACCATACATCAAGGGAACTACTGACCGCATAGGCAAATTGATGAAGAAGCACAACTTACAAACTATCTACAGACCCACAAAGAAAATCCAACAAATGCTACAGTCAGCGAAGGACAAGAGGGATCCTCTCTCTTCTGCAGGAGTCTATCGGATACCATGCAGCTGTGGACAAGTCTACATAGGGACCACCAAACGCAGCGCCCAAACAAGAGTCAAAGAACATGAAAGGCACTGCAGACTAATTCAACCAGAGAAATCAGCCATAGCAGAGCATTTGATGAACTAGCCTGGACACAGGATACTATTTGAGAACACAAAAATGCTGGACCATTCCAACAACTATCATGTCAGACTACACAGAGAAGCCATTGAAATCCACAAGCATGTGGATAACTTCAACAGAAAGGAAGAAACCATGAAAATGAACAAAATCTGGCTGCCAGTATTACAAAACTCCAAAATCAAAACAGTAGATGGGAACCAACACAATGAGGGCTTGACTGAACAAAGGATGCCCCCAGGCAAGGGACAAAATATTTCCAATGCTAATTAGGGTGATTAACTGAAACATTAATGCTGGCTCCCAGTGACAAAGAACTCTTGCCACACCTTGGACTCCACACAGATATACATTCTTTCCTTTCCTTACTTAGTTTATCCATACCTCACAACCTCTGAGGATGCCTGCCATAGATGTGGAAGGGGAAGAATACAAAATTGAGCTGAGGGTTGGGGATCAACAGCCTCCCCCTTTTCACTTTTAACTGATTAATTTCTCATGAGCTTGAGAACATTGTATTGTTGAAGGCTTTCATGGCCGGAATCACTGGGATGCTGTGTGTTTTCCGGGCTGTATGGCCATGTTCTAGAAGCATTCTCTTCTGACATTTCACCCACACATGTGGTTGGTATCCTCAGAGGTTGTGAGGTCACAACGTCTGAGAATGCCTGCCATATATGTGGGTGAAACATCACAGAATCATAGAGTTGGAAGAGACCTCATGGGCTATCCAGTCCAACCCCCTGCCAAGATGCAGGAAAACCATATTCAAAGCACCCCCAACAGATGGCCACCCAGTCTCTGCTTAAAGGCCTCCAAAGAAGCAGCCTCCACCACAGTCTGGAACAGAGAGTTCCACTGCTGAACAACTCTCACAGTTAGGAAGTTCTTCCTAATGTCCATATAAAATCTCCTTTCCTGTAGTTTGAAGCCATTGTTCCGCGTCCTAGTCTCCAGGGAAGCAGAAAATAAGCTTTCACCTTCCTCCCTAGGACTTCCCCTCACATATTTTATACATGGCTATCATGTCTCCTCTTAGCCTTCTCTTCTGCAGGCTAAACATGCCCAGCTCTTTAACCGCTCCTTATAGAGCTTGTTCTCCAGACCCTTGATCATTTTAGTCACCCTCCTCTGGACACATGCCAGTTTGTCAACATCTCCTTTCAACTGCAGTGTCCAGAATTGGACACAGTGTTCCAGGTGTGGTCTGACCAAGGCAGAATAGAGGGGTAGCATGACCTCATTTTACTGTGACACCAGGAGAGAATGTTTTTGGAACATGGCCATACAGCCCGGAAAACTCACAACAACTTGAGGACATTGTTTGTGCTGTATTTTTTTTAAAAAAACCCTAATGTGATACATTCACCCAAACGAATACACAGAGCAGATTACAATCATCCCACTGTATGGGTACTTCTCTGATTTGTAAATCCACATTGTTCTCTACCCCCAAAAGTTCTTTCATTGGAGCATCAGTATTCTTCCACTTTGGAGCATACCATGCCAGAATCAAATAATATATGACCTTGTAATTTACCTCTTTAATTTGGAAAGCTCAATAAAAAATTAATTTTGTTTCAGGTGAAGTTTAACTTCTAAAGTAGCAATAAATAAATATTTTATGTTAAATGTGCAGAAAAAATGTATGGATTTATATGTGTTTTTAAACAAAAATGAATGAAATAATTAATATTTTAGGTCAAAATAAGGGGAAAGCATTAAAATAAGAATGTATGCTTAAACTGCAAAATGATGAAGCAACAGAATGGAACAGACTTATAAATGAACGATTAATGAATATGTTTGATTTTGATATGGACTGGAAATCAAGCATGACTTATATGGAACATATATAGAGAGTGTACTCCTGGAGATGAAGTGACTGCTATCATTGCTCAGTTATTACAGAATGTATTTATTTCCGGGCCATCTAGGTTTCTCTAGCACTATTCACAAGTATTAGAAAAACAGTACAATAAAACAAGTAAATATGGAATTATAATATGGAAACAGCACAGCAAAGTTTGATCAATCAAGATATAGCTTGCCCACCTTATGTATGAATCTAACTATCCATGGCTTGAAAATATTCTTTCTCCGCACCCTCACCCCAACAAACCCTGATTTTGCCATTTTATATAAGGGACATCTTTTACTGTGATAATTTATATAACGGGAATTCCATTTCCAGTGATCCTGGGAAGTCTTAGAATCAAACTCCAGTGGATACCAAGGGCCAATTGTAGACAGGTCTTAGAACTTGAAAGAACTGAACATTGCAAAAACCTTTGAGAAATGCAGGCATCTTCACCTACTGAGCTTATTTGAGGAGGCATTTCATAATATTGGCAGGGCCACTCACTTTATTTCACTTCACAACAGTGTGGAAGAAAAGGCCACAAGGAAAGATTGTTGGTTTGTTTAGACATGAGAAAGACAATCAAGAGGCATAGCCATCATACAAATTTGTTCTTTCTTGCTTCAGAGGCTGTGGGCCATATTCAAATTAGAAGAAAGGAATTTCCAAACAGGAACAACATCTTGAGGGTACGAGTTGTCTAAGAGTAGAACACATTTCTTGGAACACGAGACAGACTCATTGGTGCTACATCAAGGTTGTATTTCACATTAGCTGAAGTCCAAGACAGTGTGGTGACCATATGTTGTATGTGCACATCTGTACACGCTTAAGTGCAGTGAACAGTTGGTTAATTTTAATCATGCTAATGGTGTTTTTGGAAGGATAAAGAGGAACATTAATCCAACTCACCTTCTCATAACATAAAGGCAGGAGAAATGTACTCAGTCCCTGTAGATGAAAGACACTGTCAAAGTTGATGGCACTAGC
Organism: Anolis carolinensis; assembly: GCF_035594765.1. Lineage (NCBI taxonomy): Eukaryota > Metazoa > Chordata > Lepidosauria > Squamata > Anolidae > Anolis > Anolis carolinensis. The sequence goes on along the minus strand of NC_085844.1, from coordinate 217,596,475 downwards.
CATCTACTTAATCAATACCACCTTCCCTTTCTCTATTTCTATTCCATTGTGCAGGAACAATCTGACACGAATGTGAGTTAGCATCCAAACATAAAAAGAGAGGAATGTGAAAAAGAAAAACAATTGGGGTTGGGGTTTTGACAGGGGAGAGGGGAGGATGTAAGGGGAGGGAAAAAGGGGATATAAAATAAAAAAAATTAAAAAGGGGAGAGGGGGGAACTATGGTAAAACAGGGACGGGAAGGGGTTATTTGTGTCTTCCATTCTTCATCATTGTGGTTCCATTTATTTGTGCCCTTAGTCTCTCTATACATTTAAAGGTAATAGTCCATTGTCTTGTCCCCTTTTCTTCAAGTCCATTATGTACTCTTTCTTTCATATATCTATATTCTTTGATTCAAACTTTTATGTATTCTTCAAAAAGTCTCCAGTCTGTTTGTTTTATTTGTCTTCCTGTATTTTTTCCCATATGGAAAGTTAACCTATCCATATCCTTTATCTCTTGTCATTTTTTCTACCCAGTGTGTCATCGATGGTATCTCCTCTAGTTTCCAGTTTTTTGTGTAGACTATTCTTGCCACAGTTGTAAAATAAGTAAATAAAATTTCTTTGTTTGTGTCCAGATCTGTTTCTGCTTCTGCGTCTGTCATTCCTAATAGATAATACTTCGGTTTCTTTGGGAATGTTACTTTTAGAATCTTCTGACATTCTTCATGTACCATATTCCAATACCTGGTGCCTTCTTTACAGGACCACCACATGTGGTAGAAACTCCCTTTGTGTTGATGACATTTCCAGCATTTGTTCGGGGTGTTTTTATACATTATTCTGAGCTTCTGTGGGGTCATATACCACCGGTGCATCATCTTTAGCCAGTTTTCTTTGAGGTCGGTTGTGTAGGTATATCTTAGTTTCTTGTTCCAAATTTGTTCCCATTCATTTAGTTTTATAGTTCTGCCTATATTCGTGGCCCATTTTGTCATACAATTTTTATTCCTTCACTTTCTGTGAACCATTCTAGAAGTTTGCTATAGATTATTGTTATGTTTTTCTTCTGCATTTGTATCAATTTATCCCAAAATTCTTCTTTTTCACTAAATCCTATATTCTTGTCCTGGTTGTAATATTCTTTTATTTGTAAGTACTGAAACCATGAAACATTTTAATATATTTGTGTTAATTCTTCTTGTAGTTTCAATTGGAGGGATTCATTTTTTCTGACCAAAACTTCCTTGTTAACAAAATTTTATTAACATTTATTTTGTTGAAAGAATCTAAGGTTGCTGCTCTCTCCCATTGTTCCAAAGGTATTTGAATGTCATTTTTTTTTGCTAACAAGACATTTTGAAATAAAGCTGCTTAGATCTATATCTATATTTATATCTATACACATAATAAAAGTGAAAGTCTGTATGTGTGTATGTGGCACAAGTGTCCGCTCACACAGACAGTTTCTGGTCCCCACAAACAGGCGATAGTTCCCAATGCTGAGGAGCCGCCAAGTCACTCCCACCCAGGACATTGCAAGTCACAGCGAGCACATCCCAGGATTCCCTTCTCTTCTCATTTGCATGACCCCACCCACTGCTTCTCCCTTAACTCTTTCCTACCCTTTCCTATGACAAAAAGCAAACAGAGGAATTGATCAGCAACTGAATTGACTGGAGAGGTTTGGGGAGAGTTCTTCATGATTTATAGGAGTTGTAGGGACTGGGATGTGTAGTTCACCTGCAGTCTAAGAGCACTCTGCACCCCACCAACGATGGACCTAGAACTAACTTGGTACACAGACCCAACATGACCAAATCTGCATACTGGCATGGTTTCGAGGTGATTTCCCTGGGAATCTGGGAGTTGTAGCTCACTCTTATCCAGAGAACACTGAACCCAGCAGATGACGGATCTGGACCAAATTTGGCACATGGCCAACTGTGAATACTGGGGGAGTTTTGGGAGGATTGACCCAAGATTTTTTGGGAATTGTAGTTCACCCACATCCTCCTGCATTTTCTAATGGGAGCATTCATAAAAAAAACAAAAGAATTTTTTTTCTACGACATAGCGTAACATTTGATCAAACTGATATTATCTAACATCCAAAAACAAACAAGACCCTTTTTAAATAACCCCGGCATTGCTGGGTAAACAAACTAGTATAGAATAAAAGTCATTGTTTGTATGTGGGTATGTATGTATGTATGTATGTATGTATGTATGTATGTATGTATGTGGCAGCTTTCTGATTGGCTCCCACTTTCACAGGCCACTGCAACCACTACAAAGGACTGACCTGGCGCAAACTTGGCACACATAAGCCTCATGACCCACTTTATGTCCTGGTGCTGTTTGGAGGATGATGGACCACGGATGATGGGATTTGCAGTACTTTCAATTGCTTCAGCTCCCACAGACCACTGTGATGCCCACCAGTGACGTAACTGGACCAAACTTGGCAGGCAGAACCCCTGTGACCCCCTTTACACCCTGGTGCAGTTTGGGGGAGGATGTACCACAGACAATGGGATTTGTAGTACCTTCACTCACTTCCTGAGACCACTGCAACTACAAGGAAGGACAGAACTGAACAAAACTTGGCACACATATCCCAAATAGCACACTTTACATGCTGCAGCACTTTGGGAAAAGATGGAGCAAAGAATATGGGATTTGCAGTACCTTCTTGAGACCACTGCAACTGCCACGATGACACAACTGAGCCAAAATTGGCACACATATCCCAAATGGCACACCTTACATGCTGCAACAGTTTGGGAGAGGATGGACCAAGGGTTATGGGATTTACAGTACCATCACCCAATTCACCTCCCACAGATCATTGTGTCCAGTTCCACAAATGACGGAACTGGACCAAACTTGGCACACAGATGCAGTGTGGCCCACTTTACACCCTGGTGTGGTGTGAGGAAGATGGACCATGGATGATGGGACTTGCAGTACCTTCACTAACTTCCTGAGACCACTGCGGCCCACACGAATGACTGATAAACACCAAACTTCGCACACAAACCCCCATGACACACTCTACATCCTGGTGCAGTTTGGAGAAAGATGTACCATGGATGATGGGACTTGCAATACCTTCACTCATTTCCTGAGACCACTGCGACCCCCACCAATGACTAATCAAGATCAAACTTTGCACATAGAGCCACCATGACCCTTTCTACATCCTGGTGCAGTTTGGAGGGTGGTGTACCATGGACGATGGGACTTGCAATACCGTCACTCATTTCCTTGGAGCACTGCGGCTCACACTAATGATGGATCAGTACCAAATTTGGCACACAGAGCCCCCATGACTCACTCTATGTCCTGTTGCCGTTTGGAAGAGTTTCGACCATGGATGATGGGACTTACAGTATCTTCACTCACTTCCTGAGACGACTGTGATCCCCACCAATGTCTGATCAAGACCAAACTCGGCACATAAAACACCCATGACCCACTACACATCCTGATGTGGTTTGGGGGACATGGACCATGGACGATGGCACTTGCATATGGGAGTTGTAATTCACCCGTACCCACTGAACCCAGTTGACACTGGATCAAGACTACACTTGGAACACAGGCATACACTGCTGGGTCCCCAAGCTAGTAGAATATAAGATCAACTAAATCCTAAAATAGGCCTAGAGAAGGAAGGAAGGAAGGAAGGGTAATTTTGTGTGTGCATGTGCCTTCTAGTCACCTGTCAATTTTGGTGACCCAGTAAATTTCATAGGGTTTTCTTACCCAATGTTTTGCCAGTTCCTGCATCCTAAATATGGCCTAAGGCACCTGGTATTAATTAGCTGTCTCTCATCCAAATACAAACCAGCTGATTGTGCTTAGCTTCCAAGATCGGACATGATCTTTAGTGTATCTCCATACCTTTTCTGACACCTTACTGACTTCTGTGGTCATCTCAATGGAAAATGAGGTTGCTCTGAACTCTAATAATGTACATAAAATGGATGTATGGGCTGTGATGACTTAAAAGAAAACTAGGCAGGGGTAATGTTCTATTGGAAACATTTCTTTTTACATTTTTTTTACTGGCAGGCTAAATAATGCACTCCTTGTCCCAATGTAAGTTTCTAATATAAACCATGGCTTGTTTACACTGAGATATGAGGTGCTGTTTTTTATGTTTCCCCTCAAAGGAAGTGTTACTTTCATACAAAGGTGGAGCGGCATGTCATGATAAGGCAATTATAGTTGTTCCCTTTGCGTACCTTGTCTTCTATTCCCTCACTGGCATAACATTTTTGGTGTTCTGATTGGATTTTAAAGAACTTTTAATACATTAATATCCACATAAAATCCCCACCATAGAGACACAAACAGAAAACAAAAACCCAAACTTAAATTACAGACAAAACAGCATTGCCCTTTGCATTAAGAAGAAAGAAAGAAATAGAAATTAGAAACAGGAACCATTAGTATTTGTATTATATAGTACAGTGGTTCTCAACCTGGGGTCCCCAGATGTTTTTTGCTTTCAACTCCCAGAAATCCCAGCCAGTTTACCAGCTGTTAGGATTTCTGGGAATTGAAGGCCAAAAACATCTGGGGACCCCAGGTTGAAAACCACTGATATAGTACAATGAACAGGTCTTAGAGATTATACATTACATTGACTTTCTCCTTATGTGATTTTTTTTACACTAGGATCAGTCAGAATATCTTTCCAAAATTGTGTAAAGCCATTTTATAAATGTATATTTATTTTTATAATGAAATAATGTGAAACAAAAGCTTGCCAATGTTATCTGTAGGTTGATCTCTCTTTGTTTATTTTGAAACTAAAACATACCTACAATGTCTATTGTTTGATGCCTTATCTAATTCAAAAGGATGAGTATTACACAGAACCACCACCCCTGGCTTTGTTTGATCGTTCCAAAGAACATTGAGTTGGATAATATGGGATGAGGTAATGCCAGTCTAGTGAAATGTTCTGAGAATGGATTAGAACTCTGGGAGACTAGACTTTGAATTTGCCATTTGTAGAAACCCACTAGATTACTTCGGGGAAGCCATGCTCTCCCAGTTTCAGAGGAAGCCAATGGCAAACCTTTGAATAAAGCTTGCCAAGAAAACCCATACAACATTTGCCTTAGGGTCATTATAAGTAAGAAACAACTTGAAGACACACAACAACAGTCTTTTACATGTTTCTCTTTTCAGTCTTTTACATGTTTCTCTTGAAGGAATATTATGCGAGGTTTTATAAAGCCTGATTAACTGACAACACCAGGAAAGGGGGTTATGACATTAACAAAATAAAACTATTTCTCTTCCTATGCAGCTCAGTTCACATTTTAATAAATTATAGCCATAGATCACCACAATGTAAAAACAAAAATGTATAAATATTAACTGGCAAAGTTACTATATAAAATAGGACAAAGAATTCCCAACACCATTTCTAATGCTATTTAGCTGACCAGTAAGAATTAAAATAGACAAAATATAGTCATAGTGACAGGAAAAAAACTTCAGACTTTTTGATAACGTTTTACAATAACTTGTCCAGGCTTGTACCCATGCTGTTAAGACAGTTTGATCCCTTCTAGCAATACAAGCATTTTTGTGAAAAGGTGAACATACTAATGCTATAAAACAGATATGTTTCCATTCCTTACAGTAACGTGATTGTGGTGAGTCAGGTGTGATAAAGTCCATAGTCTTTATCTCCACCTAGTTTTTTTTATTCGCCACACAGATTTAAGGCTTCATTCGCTGTATTGTCACTTCTGACAAGCTCATTGGTTATTGCACATCATTTTGCATCTATTAGGCTATGTGGAAGCAAATGCTGAGGGTCATTCTTTTTGCAATTCTCTCTGTACTCGCTGCACTAAATTATCAACAGAAAAATACTTTTGAATTTATATTATCTTTTCCCCAATCTCCTCCAACATATTTCTCCCCTGCAATAGGGCCTTATTATTATTATTATTATTATTATTATTATTATTATTATTATTATTAGGTGAAATATTTAGGGATTAATCTATCCAAAAGCAATTTGAAAGTTTGAGAATAATTCTATGCTAGTTTGGAAAGAGAATGGAAAGGGGAAAATTAGAGAAATTGAATAAACTTAGATTATCACTGATGGAGAGGACAGCTGAAATCAAATATACTATCTAAACTCATATGTTTATTTCAAAATATGCCAATGATTGTAAACAACACAATTTTTGAAATATGAAAAAAGAAGTTTGTGTGGCAAGAGTAGAAAACCTAAGGTAAAATGGAAATTTTTGCAGGGATCTAAAGAGAACGGGGGATTGGCAGTGCCCGATTTACAACTATATTATTGAACAGTGGGATTAATATGAGGTTGGATAAATTTACAAAATGAAAGATTATTGCAATCTCGACTTTAAGAGAGCTGACTTCCAAAAAATGAAGGAATTACTGAGCGGCATTCCATGGACGCCAATATTAAAAACAAGGGAGTTAAGGATGGATGGGAGTTTTTCAAAAGTGAAATACTCAAGGTGCAAATGCAAACAGTGCCAACAAAGAAGAAAAATAAGACAAGTGCAAAGAAGCCAGAATGGATGTCCAAAGAACTTCTAACTGAGCTAAAGCTCAAAAGTGACATGCACAAGAAGTGGAAAAGGGGAGAAATCACCAAAGAAGAATTCAAACGTATAGCCAACACCTGTAGGGAAAAGGTTCACAAGGCTAAAGCACAAAATGAGCTCAGGCTTGCCAGGGACATAAAAAACAACAAAAAAGGCTTGGTAGAAAAAGGAAGAAAAAGGAGGCGATAGGGCCTCTGCAAGGAGAAGATGGGGTGATGGCGACAGGGGACAGGGAAAAGGCAGAACTGCTCAATGCCTTCTTTGCCTCGGTCTTCTCACAAAAAGAAAGCCATCTTCAACCTCAGCAACATGGAATGGACGAAGGATTGGGGGAAATCCAACCCCAAATAGGGAAACAAGCTGTCCAGGAACACCTGGCCTCTCTAAACGAATTCAAGTCCCCAGGGCCAGATCAGCTACATCCAAGAGTATTGAAGGAATTAGCGGAAGTTATTTCAGAACCACTAGCAATTATCTTCGAGAGTTCTTGGAGAACGGGAGAAGTCCCAGCAGATTGGAGGAGGGCGAATGTGGTCCCTATCTTCAAGAAGGGAAAAAAGAACGACCCAAACAATTACCGTCCGGTCAGCCTCACATCGATACCAGGCAAGATTCTGGAAAAGATCATCAAGGAAGTGGTCTGCGAACACTTAGAAACAAATGCGGTCATTGCTAATAGTCAACACAGATTTACCAAAAACAAGTCATGCCAGACTAATCTGATCTCTTTTTTCGATAGAGTTACGAGTTGGGTCGATACAGGGAATGCTGTGGATGTAGCCTACCTGGATTTCAGTAAGGCCTTCGACAAAGTCCCCCACGACCTTCTGGCAAATAAACTAGTAAAATGTGGGCTAGACAAAACTACGGTTAGGTGGATCTGTAATTGGCTAAGCGAACGAACCCAAAGGGTGCTCACCAATGCGTCATCTTCATCATGGAAAGAAGTGACAAGTGGAGTGCCGCAGGGCTCCGTCCTGGGCCCGGTTCTGTTCAACATCTTTATTAACGACTTAGACGAAGAGTTAGAAGGCACGATCATCAAGTTTGCAGACGACACAAAACTGGGAGGGATAGCTAACACTCCAGAAGACAGGAGCAGAATTCAAAACGATCTTGACAGACTAGAGAGATGGGCCGAAACTAACAAAATGAAGTTCAACAGGGACAAATGCAAGATACTTCACTTTGGCAGAAAAAATGGAAATCAAAGATACAGAATGGGGGACGCCTGGCTTGACAGCAGTGTGTGCGAAAAAGACCTTGGAGTCCTCGTGGACAGTGTCACGACCCAGGCTACAGAGCACCAATAACCATACGCAGAGGCCAGATTCTATCTAATATCTTTATTAAGGAAATATATAAAGTTAGTAAAAGCAAATGTAAAAGTTAGTCCAGAAGTAGACCTTTCAGGGAAGGTCAAAATTAGTCCAAAGAAACAATGTCCAATATGAAATATTAAGGTCCAAAGTTGTAATCCAATAACCGAAACACTCACTTTGCCAGGCAAAGTGAGGGGAGATGACAAGGTCCTTTAGTCCATGAACTTGAGCAAGGCTAGGAAATAACTTGATACTTGAAACAAGGCTTGAAACGTGGAACAAGGTAACGAGGAACAAGAACAAGGTCCGTGGAATAACTTGGTAAAATCCGTGAAACAAGGCAAGGTTTAGTCCTGGGAAAACAAGGCAAGGTCCGTTGGTAAACAAAGGCTGGGAAACAGGAGCGAAGGCTGGAAACAAGGCAAGGCTTGAGCAGGAACGAGGCTAGAGACGGAGCGCGCTGTCCAGACACAACTCGCTCCGGAGGCTGACGAATTGACTCCGCAAAGTTACTCCGCGGGGAAAACACCTATATAGAGTCTAACTTTCCCGCCGAGAGCAGTTCTCTGGGAACCAGAAACGAAAGCTAATCTCTGAGGCCAGATGTTTGACTCCTTAAAGATTCTCATGGAAAGTAGGCTTAATTGGCAAATTCTTAGCAATTATTCTCGCACTCCTGCGCGAGGCTGCTTCCAAGCCTCTCTGTTGTTTACAAAACTCATGGCGAGAAAACACTGGAGATGTAGCCTCAGTATTTGTTTGACATACTTCTGGAACATAATCCTCTTGCAGGTGCAAGGTTCCCAGATCTGGCTGGGAAGAATCTGTCTGGGAAGAATCCAGTTCTGACTGGGAAGGTAAAAAACCCAAGTTTTCTTCTTCATCAGGCATCACAATGTCATGAGCAGGACTACAAGGCCCATGGGTCATCACACTATCCCCCTCCTCAAGCCCCCTCCCAAACTGGGACTCTCTCCCCGAGGCGCGAGGTCGTGGCTTGGCGGGATAGGTCTGATGGAAGCGACGGGTTAGATCAGGAGCGTGAACTGTGGAAGCGTCTTCCCAAGAGCGTTCCTCAGGGCCAAAACCCACCCAGTCAATGAGATATTGCAGGCGGCGGCGGTGAAAGCGAGAATCCAAAATGTCCTGAACCTCGAACTCGTCCTCCCCATCCACCAAAATAGGGACGGGGGCCGGCCGGTCTACATCTGGCCGCACACCATCCGCCGGAAGGAGCAGGGAGCGGTGAAACACTGGGTGAATGCGCATTGAGCGCGGAAGTTGGAGTTTGAAAGTCACGGGGTTAAGTTGCGCCACCACTGGATAGGGGCCAATGAAACGGGCATCTAACTTCCGGCAAGGGCGATGGGAGGGCAAAAAGCGAGTGGATAGAAAAACCCGATCTCCTACCTTGATTTCGGGGCCCGGCTGGCGATGTTTGTCCGCGTGACGTTTATAGTCCTCCTTGGCTTGTTCCAGTTGCTGGAGCAAAAGTTGTTGCACCGCTGTGAGTTCCTGCAGCCAATCTTCTGCTGCGGGAACTTCTGAAGTTTCAATGACAGGGGGAAAGAAACGTGGATGGAAGCCGTAGTTTGCAAAGAACGGCGTTTCTTTTGTAGAAGCCTGGACTCCATTGTTGTAGGCAAATTCCGACAGTGGTAACAGAGAAGCCCAATTGTCCTGTTGGTAGTTTACATAACAGCGAAGGTACTGTTCCAAAGTGGCATTGGTGCGCTCCGTTTGCCCATCCGTTTGGGGATGATGAGCTGAAGATAAACGAGAGTCTATGCCCAATAGTTTTTGTAGTGCCTTCCAGAAACGAGAGGTGAATTGGGATCCACGGTCTGTGACCAAACTCTTGGGCAATCCATGTAGTCTGAAAACATGTTGGAGGAATAAATCTGCAGTCTCTTGGGCTGTGGGAAGACCTTCACAGGGAATGAAATGGGCTAACTTGGTGAAAAGGTCCACCACCACTAGGATCGTGGTGAATCCACAGGAAGGTGGTAAGTCAGTGATAAAATCCGCAGAAATTATTTCCCATGGGCGAGATGGGTTAGGAAGGGGGTGTAGAAGCCCTGAGGGCTTCTCCCTTCTTATCTTGGAGCGCTGGCATACTGGGCAGGTGTTAACATATTTTTCCACATCCTTGCGGATCTTGGGCCACCAGAAATCTCTTAGGATCAAATGCATGGTTTTAAATAGTCCGAAATGCCCTGCTGGTTTGCAGTCATGACACAGACGAAGTGCTTTTTCCCTGCCCGGTCCGGGTAGGATATAAACATGATTTCTATAGCAAAGCAGTCCATCTTTAAGCGAAAAGGGAAAATGCAGACCTTGACGAAGTTGATCCTGCGCCCAGGCATCTGCTTGCTGACTAGCCCTGATTTCTTGAGCACAGATGGGCCCTGGAGTAGAGGGAGTTGAATCAATGGGAGTGGATTTGGTGTTCCCCACTGTGAGCGTGGCAAAGTTCTCGGGTTGTAGTAGTTGGGATTCAAAGGTCTCCTTGCGTCCTGCAGCGTATTCCGGTTTACGTGACAGGGCGTCTGCTTGCTTGGTTTGGGCTGGGGTCACATAATGAATCTGGAAGTTGAAACGTTCAAAGAATAAAGCCCAACGTTGCTGCCTCTGATTTAGCTTGCGGGCAGTTCTTAGATGTTCTAGATTCCGATGATCAGTGTGGACTTCAATGGGAAATTTGGCCCCTTCTAGCCAATGTCTCCAAGTTTCAAAAGCTGCCTTTATGGCTAATAGTTCTTTTTCCCAAATGGTATAGTTTCTCTCTGGTGCGGTTAGTTGACGAGAATAATAGGCACAAGGATGAAGGTGATCTCCCACCGGTTGTAGGAGCACAGCCCCAATTGCCACATCAGAGGCGTCCGCTTGCACCACAAAAAGGGTTTCAGGATCTGGATGCTGAAGGATTGGCTGGGATGTGAATAATTTCTTTAGTTGCTGGAACCCTTTCTCTGCTTGATCAGTCCAGCGGAAGGGCTGTTTTCCACGGATGCAGCTAGTGATTGGGTCAGACCAGCGGGCAAAATCTGGAATGAACTTACGGTAATAGTTCGCGAACCCCAAGAATCGCTGCACCTCCTTCTTGTTAGTTGGCGCCCGCCATTCCAATACTGCTGAAACCTTGGCTGGATCCATGGAGAGCCCTAGAGGCGAGATACGGTATCCAAGGAAATCTACCTCTTGTAGATCAAAAGCGCATTTTTCTAGCTTGGCATAAAGTCCATGATCCCGCAATCGTTGCAACACCATTTTGACGTGGTTCTCATGTTCTGATTGTGATCTAGAAAACACCAAAAAATCGTCCAGGTAGATTATCAAGAACCTATCTAGGTAGTCCTGGAAAATGTCATTGACAAAATGCTGGAACGTTGCGGGAGCTCCGCATAATCCATAATTCATAACTCGGGACTCGAATAATCCGAATTTAGTCTGGAAGGCGGTCTTCCACTCGTCCCCTTCTCTGATGCGAACTAAGTTGTAAGCTCCCCGAAGATCCAGCTTGGTGTAAACCTTGGCTCCTCGAAGTCGGTCTAGTAAATCCGAGATTAAGGGCAGGGGATAGCTGTTCCGCTTGGTGATATTATTCAATGCTCTGTAGTCCACCACCAAGCGTAATTCCCCTGACTTCTTCTTCACAAACATCACTGGGGAGGCGGCTGGGGATTGAGAGGGTCTGATGAATCCCTTGCGAAGGTTTGTCTCTATGAATTCCCTGAGAGCTTCTTGCTCTGGTTCAGTCAGGGAGTAGAGATGCCCTCGCGGGATCGGGGCCCCCTCCACCAAGTCAATGGCACAGTCATAAGGTCTATGTGGGGGTAATTTTTCGGCTTCTTTTTCATTGAATACATCCCAATACTCGGAGTACTTCTTTGGCAAGGTGATAATGGGCTCGGTGTCTGTGGCATGGCAGACCTTGGCTACGAGGCAATGGTTTTGGCAGTACTTTGAAGCAAACTGCAATTCTCTGTTGGACCAGGAGATGCTTGGGTCGTGAAGTGTCAGCCATGGAATCCCCAAAATCACAGGGAAATGGGGAACCTCAGTAACAAAGAAGGAAATCTCTTCCATATGTTCCCTTATCCACATCCTGGTGGGTTCCGACCACTGGCTTACGGGGCCCGTCTTGAGAGGGCGGCCATCGATGGCTTGCACCACACGGGCATTCTTGAAGTCATGATATTGTAATCCCAGAGAGTCGGCATACTCTCTATCAATGAAATTGTTGGTAGCTCCTGAGTCTATCATGGCGTGGATCATGACGGGTCCCTTTTTTGCTGACCATAAGGTGACCACTAGAAGGAACAGGACCCCGGTTGGCGGCTCTTGAATGGGTTTCTTGACCGGGTTGGCGAGCCTCTCTACGCCCGGTCGTTGGCTTCCCCCGCCGGCTGTGTGCCAGCCGCCTCAGACGTCTTCGTCTCCGTGGAGGACGCCGCCGCAAGACGGGCAGCGGGCTTCCCTTTGGCTGGGCACTCTCTGGCGAAGTGGCCCCCATTCCCGCAATACCAACAGAGATTTAGGCATTGGCGGCGGACCTTCTCGGCGGCATCTAATCTGGGACGCACATTGCCCAACTGCATCGGCACCTCCTCGCTCCCTCTGGGGTATGGGGATGGTGGTGGGGGTCTCCACACTGGACGCGGCTGAACGCTGGCGGGAGCGGGGGGTTTTGCCCCAGCTCTACCGCTCTGGCCTCGTACCCACTGCTTCCTGTTGGCAATCATGACTTCAGCCCGTAAACATTGATCGATGAGTGCTTCCAGCGTTTGGGGAGGATCCACCTTGGAGATTTCCTCCAGCATTTCAATGTTGAGACCCTCCCGAAATTGTCCTCTGAGGGCAACATCGTTCCAGCCGGTGTTGTGGGCCAGCACTCGGAACTCGGCTATGTACTGAGACATGGGTCTGTCTCCTTGGAAGAGGCGGCGGAGTTTGTGCCCGGCTGCCTCCAAATTGTCCTCGATTCCCCAGGTCGCCTTAAGGTGGTCCAAGAAATGTTGCGCTGACCTTAGATGTGGGGAGGCTTGGTCGAACAGAGCCGTCGCCCAGTTAGCCGCTGGCCCGTCTAGGAGACTGTAAATCCACGCCACCTTGATGTCTTCCTGGGGAAACTCGGCATCACGGGCCTCTAGATAAGCTTGGCATTGGCGACGGAAAACATGAACCTTAGAAGCTTCTCCAGTAAACTTGGTTGGCAACGCCATGGCCGGAAGACGGATTCCGCGTTCCTTCAAACCCTTTATTTCTCCATCCTGTGCATTGAGCTTATCACGGATCCGGTCCACCTCATCCTTGTCGATGGTGTAGGTAATCGGCTGGCCGCTCGGCCCAGGTACGACTCCGGTAGACATTCTGGCCGAGGTTAATTGGTGCTTAGGGTGGCGGAGTCAAACTGTCACGACCCAGGCTACAGAGCACCAATAACCATACGCAGAGGCCAGATTCTATCTAATATCTTTATTAAGGAAATATATAAAGTTAGTAAAAGCAAATGTAAAAGTTAGTCCAGAAGTAGACCTTTCAGGGAAGGTCAAAATTAGTCCAAAGAAACAATGTCCAATATGAAATATTAAGGTCCAAAGTTGTAATCCAATAACCGAAACACTCACTTTGCCAGGCAAAGTGAGGGGAGATGACAAGGTCCTTTAGTCCATGAACTTGAGCAAGGCTAGGAAATAACTTGATACTTGAAACAAGGCTTGAAACGTGGAACAAGGTAACGAGGAACAAGAACAAGGTCCGTGGAATAACTTGGTAAAATCCGTGAAACAAGGCAAGGTTTAGTCCTGGGAAAACAAGGCAAGGTCCGTTGGTAAACAAAGGCTGGGAAACAGGAGCGAAGGCTGGAAACAAGGCAAGGCTTGAGCAGGAACGAGGCTAGAGACGGAGCGCGCTGTCCAGACACAACTCGCTCCGGAGGCTGACGAATTGACTCCGCAAAGTTACTCCGCGGGGAAAACACCTATATAGAGTCTAACTTTCCCGCCGAGAGCAGTTCTCTGGGAACCAGAAACGAAAGCTAATCTCTGAGGCCAGATGTTTGACTCCTTAAAGATTCTCATGGAAAGTAGGCTTAATTGGCAAATTCTTAGCAATTATTCTCGCACTCCTGCGCGAGGCTGCTTCCAAGCCTCTCTGTTGTTTACAAAACTCATGGCGAGAAAACACTGGAGATGTAGCCTCAGTATTTGTTTGACATACTTCTGGAACATAATCCTCTTGCAGGTGCAAGGTTCCCAGATCTGGCTGGGAAGAATCTGTCTGGGAAGAATCCAGTTCTGACTGGGAAGGTAAAAAACCCAAGTTTTCTTCTTCATCAGGCATCACAATGTCATGAGCAGGACTACAAGGCCCATGGGTCATCACAGACAGCAAGTTAAACATGAGCCAACAATGTGATGCAGCAGCTAAAAAAGCCAACGGGATTCTGGCCTGCATCAATAGGGGTATAGTGTCTAGATCCAGGGAAGTCATGCTCCCCCTCTATTCTGCCTTGGTCAGACCACACCTGGAATACTGTGTCCAATTCTGGGCACCACAGTTAAAGGGAGATGTTGACAAGCTGGAAAGTGTCCAGAGGAGGGCGACTAAAATGATTAAGGGTCTGGAGAACAAGCCCTATGAGGAGAGGCTTAAAGAGCTGGGCATGTTTAGCCTGCAGAAGAGAAGGCTGAGAGGAGACATGATAGCCATGTACAAATACGTGAAGGGAAGTCATAGGGAGGAGGGAGCAAGCTTGTTTTCTGCTGCCCTGCAGACTAGGACACGGAACAATGGCTTCAAACTACAGGAAAGGAGATTCCACCTGAACATCAGGAAGAACTTCCCCACTGTGAGAGCTGTTCGACAGTGGAACTCTCTCCCCCGGGCTGTGGTGGAGGCTCCTTCCTTGGAGGCTTTTAAGCAGAGGCTGGATGGCCATCTGTCGGGGGTGCTTTGAATGCGATTTCCTGCTTCTTGGCAGGGGGTTGGACTGGATGGCCCATGAGGTCTCTTCCAACTCTACTATTCTATGATTCTATGATTCTATGGAGGGATTTAATAATAACTATGGTTGGTAGGCTACAATAAAAATAAATCGCAAACATTTTAAACTCACATGAAACGTACTTCCCTCCTTTTGGCTACTTTCTTTCTACCCTGAATGCACACGTTCTTCTTATCTAGAATGAAAAAGCTTGAGGTTTTATAAAACCAGAAATTCAGGAGAAAGTGAAATCACTATTCCTGTTCCTGTTCCTGAGTAGTTTAGTGCCTGCACTTTGCAAATCTGGTTCCTTGCGGAAAGTTTTATGCTTCTTCCTAAAAGCAATTTCAAAAATAGCCAAAATGTCAGGGGGAGATATTTTCCATGTGACCTGAAAATGTTTGTGAACTCGGTCCTCTGCTTTAGCTCAACACTACTTTAATGTGAAAGCCAAAGCTAGTATTCAAAGAGAAATGCTAGGTTTGCCCAGCAATATTGGCATGTTTAGTGGGATTTTTATCTTTCTTTTGAAAAGGTCATCCTGTACTACATTATAATAACAAATATATTTGATAGTTTAATCAACTTCAAAAGTCAGCTCTGACAGATTTATAGGGAAAATAAAGTTTCCAATTAGTACAGTGATTTTTGACAGCAAGATTCCTAAACTACAACATCATCTGAAAATCAAAGGAAGAAATGTTCTGTATCACAGTTAACTTAGCTATTATAAATTAATATCAGAAGAGAGAAAATTGTGATTTTAGAAGTCAAACAGCAAGGCTCCAGATAACAGTATTGCATGCTTTATTCCTATTGGGAATTGGTATGTAATATGAATTACTTAAGTGAAGGCAGCCTGATTCATACATTTTGTGTCCAGATCATTTTACAGTGTTCCCTTACTTATCGCAGGTATTACCTTCCAGGACCACCCGCAATAAGTGAAAATCCACGAAGTAGGGACGCTATATTTGGATGCTATATAAGGACACTCCTGCTGCTGCCGCTGCCTTGTGAGGCAAAAACAAAGCTGCTTCAGCCTCCTTTTCTCTTCCTTCGGCTTCTCCTTCCTTCCTTCCTTAGGCTTCTCCTTAGAAAGGAAGTAGAAAGAGGGATTTATAATATTATTTTATGATTTATAATATTATTTTAGTGTTTATTAAAAAACCACAAAACAGCGAACTGCGAAGTAGTGAGAAAAAACTGTATATATAATATTTGCTTCCAAAACCTCATTGAAAAGGATAGCACAAAACATTTAAGGATTATAAGAATTAACTACTGGCAAATTATAACAGATTAGCATTTTTTTCTCTTTTCATTCGCTTTGGGAACCATTCTTATTCTGAATTTATGAGGAACCTAGAATCTTTTTTTCTTGTCCAGGATCTGAATCCCTTTGTAATAATTTGCAAGCAGTAGTTCAAATCCAGTAGTGCGCAGGGCATTGTCTTCTCTCCCCCTCTCTCTGTTTCT
Organism: Anolis carolinensis; assembly: GCF_035594765.1. Lineage (NCBI taxonomy): Eukaryota > Metazoa > Chordata > Lepidosauria > Squamata > Anolidae > Anolis > Anolis carolinensis. Next base: position 217,580,082 of record NC_085844.1, on the reverse strand, counting down.
GTCTCCCTCCATTATCTTCTTCAGCCTTCTTTTCCACCACTTGGACTGACAAGAAAGGGGTAGATTGCTTTTGTCAGACATTTTAACTCATTTCTTGCAAAGGGTTTTCCAATTAGGTCAAGAATTGCATAACATTAGGTTGAGGGCTTTAGGTTGCCCACCTCTATTTGACAGCAGGATTAATCAATAAAACATTTCATTTTAACATGTTGTGTCAAGAACTTTCTGGTTTTACTCAATTTATAGATGCATTATTTTAGATGATAATACCGTGTCCCATCAAGTGGAATGGGACACTGTATTCAGCTTCACCACTATATAGTTGTTGGTGGCAGAGTAGTTGACCAAAGCCCCAGATCTTTTTAAAAGAAATAACACAGAGAGAATATTGTCTATGCACTGAAAATATTATGTCACTAATGTGACAGTTGCAAATTGGAACTATAAATAAATGTCAATCACATGGGATGGCAGAACTGGAATAAAGCTCCCAATTGAGTTACATTTATCCAGCTCAGACATATCACAGAGCTATTATAAGCGCCCCATAACTTAAAAGCATATGGTTGAAAGATAGAACTGTAGACTCGGTTTTCAAGGGCAAATTAAATCCAACAAGCCCTGACAGCTGAGGCATGCATCTCTGCAGAATTCCCTTTGTGGAAGGGTAAGCAGTTTAATCACAGGGAATACTCTTCAATGCTTAGTTTGAGCCTCATATTATGAAAATGATAATGCTCTTGGAGTCAGACCAACCTCCATCATCTCCAAATGAAATCTCTTTCATTTCTTGACAGCTACCCACTAAGTATGATAGATTAAACCCTTTTCAAAGACTTTGGAAAGACTGCTGTTTATTATATTTACTTCAATGTTGTTCTGAGACATTTATTCACCCCCCATTCTGAATCATTTACTACTTATTTACTAATAACTCCTTCCAATGTCCTTGACATTTATCTTTTAATTGAGAAGTTATCTCTTTCTGGGCTCATATCCAATTATCTAGGGATTCCCGACCTGTTCCGTTTTCCACCAGGAAATGGCTGTCTTGTAAATTTCTCAACACATCTTATCATTCCCTGGAATAGCAAAACTTTGGGAGGAAGCAGAGAGATATTTTAACAGAGACAAAACTTGCAAGGAATAAGGTATTATATCTTGCATTCTAAAGAGTAGTACAGTAGAGTCTCACTTATCCAAGCCTTGCTTATCCAAGCCTCTGGATTATCCAAGCCATTTTTGTAGTCAATGTTTTCAATATATCGTGATATTTTGGTGCTAAATTCGTAAATACAGTAATTACAACATAACATTACTGCATATTGAACTACCTTTTCTGTCAAATTTGTTGTATAACATGATGTTTTGGTGCTTAATTTGTAAAATCATAGCCTAATTTGATGTTTAATAGGCTTTTCCTTAATCCCTCCTTATTATCCAAGATATTTGCTTATCCAAACTTCTGCCAGCCCGTTTAGCTTGGATAAGTGAGACAATACTGTAATTACAATAATTATTCATTTACAAGAAATTGCATTGGGGAGAATGGAACTGATGATTGTAATTCATTTGTGCAAGGCAGGGAATTATTGATATAAGAGACAAACTTTATAGTATTCAACTTTCTTCCCTGGATAACAGTTGTGTATCTGTGGAGTTACAATGATCGAGGGATGGATAAAGGAAGGACATAAAGTAAACCTAAGAGATGTTTAGGTCTCTTGTGAAAACCTTCATCACTTACTATAAAAAAACTAATGTGTATACAGTAATATATAACTAGATAGAAAGCTTGAATATATAACTAGATGGAAAGCTTTGATGTTCTCAACACGAGTTGACCTTAACACCTTCTAGTTAACAAATGATGGAATCCAGATGCTGAAGATTTAGACTAAGAAAGGATGTTGAGAACTCAGGGAACTATTTAACATCTTAGAGCAGGGGTCCCCAAACTTTTAAAACTGGGGGCCAGTTCACGATCTCTCAGACAATTGGAGGGCCGGACTATAGTTGTCCAGGTGGCCACCGAGCAATAATAATAATAATAATAATAATAATAATAATAATAATAATAATAATAATAATAAAGATGGTTGGAAGAGACCCCTTGGGCCATTTAGTCCAACCCCCTTCAGCCTTTGTGCTGTGGGGGCCGGATAAATGGCTTCGATGGGCCGCATGTGGCCCCCGGGCCGTAGTTTGGGGACCTCTGTCTTAGAGTAATGATTGGAAAACAGATGGTAAATTAGTATGGTGGTTGTCTCCATATTGATCTAATGAAGGGACAGTGGGCCTTTGGATGACTTTTGCATGACCTAGCAGTACCTCCACCTACACTGAACTAGTATTTTTTTAGAAATAAGCACAATATTATAATGTGTTAGGGGCCTAAATATTCCAAAGGCACCAGGAACTGGCTAATCTCAGAAGCTAAGCAGGATGAGCCTTCATTAGCTCTTGGATGGGAGACCACCAGGGCCATAGCCAGGATTTTGATTTTTTTGGGGGGGGGGGGGGGGCTGAGTCTGGGTGAGAGAGGATCTACCCTAGCAAACCTTTTGTTATCTCAATACTCCCATGCATATGGGATATATTGGGCATGGTGATCAGATCATGATATGAATAAACATAACAGTTTAAATAATAAATGTAAGACCTTCTCGCAGACCACCCTGAGAATTTCAGGGGGGGGGGTGAAGTCCCTTAAGCCCCCCCCCCCCCCCGGCTACATGCCTGGAGACCACCAATGAATACTACTAGGTAAGTTATATTTCAGATGAAGGAATTGGCAGAACCACCTCTGAGGATTACTTTCCTAAGCAAACCCTATGAAATTCCTGGGTCTCCTATGTCAAAGGCCACTTGAAGGCACACACATTGCAAAATAGTAATAAATGGATAGTGCTGCACCCATGGCAAATCACTCAGAGAATGGGAGAGGGACATCTAGCAATGTCTTCAAAAAATGTTGGTGGCAGAGCTTCCCACACTGTAGTGTGCAGACACCTTGCAGACAGAGATTTCAGTTTGAATTTTCCTGAAAGCAGAGGCTGAATTCTTATTGCTTTAAACCAGTGGTTTTTAAACTTTGGTTCTCCAGACATTTTGGTTTTCAGTTCTCAGAATCCATCATTGTTGGCCATGCTGGTGGAGGCTTACCGGAGTTGAAGTATAAAACAGTTGGAGGATCAAACGTCAAGCATCCCTGCTTTAAATTGTGAGAGGTTGCATCCTCTGGGTGTATCCCTACAGGAATTTCCTTACAGTGATGGTCATATAGTTCCCCTGTCTTTTGAGCCTTGCTCTTTATTTACTGTTCTTATTTCAGAGTTCAAAAAGCAGGGGAATTCCAGACCAGAATCAAACAGGGCCTGCTAACACCTCCCAACAAAGGATTCCCCCAGGCAGCTACCAGCTAGGCCTTGAAAGTGTAGGCCATTAAAATGCTAATTAATATGGCAAATTCCAATATTCACACCTACCTCAAGCAGACAAGAGTTCTTCCCCCACCCTGGACGTTTCAAAGATATATAAACCTCACTTACTTAGTTTCCAACAGACCCCTCAATCTCTGAAGATGCCTGCCATAGATGTGGGCAAAACATCAGGAGAGAATGCTTCTGGAACATGACCATACAGCCTGGAAAACTCACAACTCAGTGTCTTCAAGTTGTTTCTTAATTATAATGACCCTAAGGGAAATGTTGCATGGGTTTCCTTGGTAAACTTTGTTCAAAAGTTTGCCATGGCGTTCTTCTGAAACTGGGAAAGCATGACTTCCCCAAGGTCATCCTATGAGTTTCTATGACCAAGTGGCAAATTCAAATTCTAGAGTTCTAATCCATTCTCAATCCATATCACTAGACTGGCATTACCTTATCCCATATTATCCAACTCAATATTCTTTGGAACGATCAAACAAAGCCAGGGGTGGTAGTTCTGTGTAATACTCACCCTTTTTGAATTAAATAAAGCATCAAACAATATACATTGTTGGTATGCTTTAGTTTAAAAATAAACTCAGAGTGGTTTCCAACATAGCAAAGGAAACCATAGAACAACTTAAAACCATACCATAACTTAAATACTAATAATGAACATAAGTACGCAAAACATACTGATCAAAGCAACCACAGAATTAAAAACTAGTAACAAAATACTCCACCAACGGGCCAAGATATAGTGACCATAAGGGACGTTTGTAATTGTAAAACTGTATAAATGTACTATGTTGCCCTGGCATTGAAAGTTTTATGGGCCATATAAAATGACATTGCGGGCTGAATTTGGCCAGTGGGCCTTGCGTTTGTCACTTGTGTGATAGAGTATTTCTAGCCTTTTGAAGATGTTCAGAGAAAGAGTCTACCCCTTCCCTTCCCTTCCCTTTAGTAAACATTTTTTTCAAGCTGAAATGTTTAATATTCTTTTGGCGTCCTGCTAGTAATGGATTGAATAATTGTAACTGTTAGTTGTTTTACTTGGAATATAAGGGTGAATGAACACTGGCCAGTAAATCTGATTGCATGGGCACTTCTGTTGATGATGTTAATGGTTGCCAGGAGCTTGCAGCTTGCTGGGAGTGGTGATATCAGCCTATGCCCTTTCCCCTGCACATATGAACATAAGGAAGTGATGGTGGTGGTGGTGGTGTCCCATTTGAGCAGTGGATTGGTTTGAATAGGATCTGATCCTCACTGGTCTGAAGCCATTGAATACTCCAGAGTTTCAAGCAAACTCTGGAGCATCCCCCAACAAGAAAGGCAAAGTTGGTTTCACCAAGAATAACCCACAATACTTACCAGAAGTACTAGAATGTTGTTAAGATAAAACATGAAAATTAAAAAGCCTGGAATAAAACTGTTAGAAAAATAAACAAAAGTTAAATATGTAACTGGAAAAATAAAAAGAAGAAAAAGTTGGCTTTGTCTCTCAGTACTGCTGCTCCGACTGAAATGATAGAAATGATCTTGTATTGCTATGGACTTTGCAGTTTGATCATTAAGTTGCACTGCTTTTATGACATTCTTTCTAAAACATATTATTAGTTTTAGTAGCATTATTATGTTTATTTATACCTAATTTTTTCTTTCCATAAAGGAGACTCAAAGAGGCATTTCAATACAATTTAAAATCCACAAATATACAAATATTAAAACAGAATTAAACATCGATGGTGTTAAAAATTAACAGTTAAAATCCATAAAATTGATTAAAAACACATTTAAGGCTAAAACCACAGCACCCTCTGACTTGATCTTAAAAACCTTCTTCTTTAAAAGCCTGCCTGAATAAAAAGGTTTTAGCCTGCTGCCAGACGGACAACAGGGAGGGGGCTATTGTGGCTTCCCTGGACAGGGAGTTCCAGAGTTGAGAGGCAGCAGGGAGGGGCCCCGCTCTCTCGTTCCCACTAACCAGGCTTGAGATGGAGGCAGGACTGAGAGAAGGGCTTCTCCTGAAGATCGTAAGAGTTGGAAGAGATCTTGTAGGCCATCCAGTCCAATCCCCGCCAAGAATCAGGAAGATCTCAGGGGTAGTAAAGTTGGGTGTCATCCCCATATAGGTAGCATTGTACTCCAAAACCCCGGATGACATCTCCCAGAAGTTTCATATATATGTTAAACAGCATGGGGGACGAAATAAAACTCCGGGGAACCCCACAGTATAATGGCAAGGAGTCCCCCAACAGCAACTTCTGGGTACGCCCCTCCAGGAAGGAACAGAGCCATTTTAAAACAGTGCCTCCGAGTTCCATGCCAGTGAGATGGCTCAGCAGGATACCATAGTCGATGGTATCAAAAGCCGCTGAAAGGTCCAGGAGAACCAACAGGGACACATTCCTTCTGTCTAGCTCTCTTTGTAGGTCATCTACCAAGGTGACCAAAGTTGTCTCTGTTCCATAGCCAGGCCTCAAACCAGGTTTCAACAGATCTAGAGAGAATCCATTACATCCTAAAACTCCTGGAGCTTGGAGGTCACCACATGCTCCAAAACCTTGCTCAAAAAGAAAAGGTTGTTATCAAAAAGAAAAGAATAGTTGTCCATTATGGAGGGGTTCAGGCATGGCTTTTTAATGTAGGTATTACAACTGCCTCCTTTAGGGAAGTTGAAATTGTGCCTTGCTCCAAGGTGGCATTGACAGTGGTCAATGCCTCCTTGGAAGAAGGCACAATTTCAACTTCACCCACTCTGCCAGTCCCCTTCTGGCCTGTTTAATCATCCAGGAAGGGCAAGGATCTGGAATACATGTGGTGGCTCTCATCTCTCCAAGGATCCTGTCCACATCCTCAGCCTACACAAACTGAAAGGCATCCATCAACACTGGACAAGTAGGAGCCACTGTTACATCCATTGGAACTGCATCAATAACAGCATTCAAGTCAAAACGTGTCAGAGTGATTTTATCTTCAAAGTGACATGCAAATTCTTCACAGCAGGCTGTTGGATGGTCAGTGTTTTCTCCTTGAGGACCAGTATGTAATAGCCTTCTGACCACATGAAACAGCTTCTCTGGATGGTTCTTTACAGATGCAATGGTGGCAGCAATAAACAGCTTTTCTGCTGCCTCTATTGCCATGGAATAGGCTTTCAAATACGCTCTAGCCTGCTTGGTCAGATTCGCTTCGAGTTCTCTGCTAACTTCGTTCTAGTCTCCATCTCACTTGCTTCATTGCCACCAACTCCTTGGAAAACTAAGGAACTGGTTTGGCCCTAGGAGGGATTGTGTCCACTGCCCTGGCCATTTACCTATTCCATAGGTCAGCCAGAGCTTTGATAGAATTGCCTGCCGAGGTGACAGGAAAAATCCCCAGGATCCGCCAGGAATCCATCCAGATCCATAAGCCTCCTGGGGCAGACCATATTAATAGGCCCCCACTCCTGAGGAGGTTTGAAGTCTCAGTGGGTCTAAACACAGAGAATTTTAAAGCAACAATAAAACATAAATGTATCCTATAGCAAATTTACATACCACTGAAACACATGGACTTAGATCCAGACTAAGGGTAAGTTTATATGAGCATTAAAACTCTGAGTTGATACCTGGCTATCATCCTTACATTCTAGAACTTCTGTAGAGTATCGTAGGTAACTAAGGATAACTTCATGCCCCACCCTTGATAAAGTCAGGGATGATCTAGAGTTTGCTTGAAACTCTGGAGTATCCCATGGCTTTGGGGCAGTGTGGACAGCTGGACCAGGTCTGATTCAGACCATTCCACTGTTCACTCAGGACAGTGCTGCCTCACCATCAATGTTTTTCTATGCTCACTGGCACAGAGAAAAGGGGATGGATTGTCTGCTTCCAGCTGTCCACAGAGCTTTGTGCAAGTTACTATCCACATGGCCGAGCTAGATTGTTCCTTCTTCTTCCTAGTCATGCTGGCACCTCTGCTGATGTCAAAACAGTACACTTGCAATAGCCAGGGGCTCACACAAAACTCTGCTGGGAGCAGCAACAGAACATAGAAGGTGAGGTGACAGTCCAGCTGTACTATGTGAATTTCAACTTGCCACTCCAGTGGAATCATAGAATCATAGAATCATAGAATAGTAGAGTTGGAAGAGACCACATGGGCCATCTAGTCCAACCCCCTGCTAAGAAGCAGGAAATCGCATTCAAAGCACCCCCGACAGATGGCCATCCAGCCTCTGCTTAAAAGCCTCCAAGGAAGGAGCCTCCACCACAGCCCCGGGGAGAGAGTTCCACTGTCGAACAGCTCTCACAGTGAGGAAGTTCCTCCTGATGTTCAGGTGGAATCTCCTTTCCTGTAGTTTGAAGCCATTGTTCCGTGTCCTAGTCTGCAGGGCAGCAGAAAACAAGCTTGCTCCCTCTTCCCTATGACTTCCCTTCACATATTTGTACATGGCTATCATGTCTCCTCTCAGCCTTCTCTTCTGCAGGCTAAACATGCCCAGCTCTTTAAGCCGCTCCTCATAGGGCTTGTTCTCCAGACCCTTAATCATTTTAGTCGCCCTCCTCTGGACGCTTTCCAGCTTGTCAACATCTCCCTTCAACTGTGGTGCCCAAAATTGGACACAGTATTCCAGGTGTGGTCTGACCAAGGCAGAATAGAGGGGGAGCATAACTTCCCTGGATCTAGACGCTATTCCCCTATTGATGCAGGCCAGAATCCCATTGGCTTTTTTAGCAGCCGCATCACATTGTTGGCTCATGTTTAACTTGTTGTCCACGAGGACTCCAAGGTCTTTTTCGCACACACTGCTGTCAAGCCAGGCGTCCCCCATTCTGTATCTTTGATTTCCATTTTTTCTGCCGAAGTGAAGTATCTTGCATTTGTCCCTGTTGAACTTCATTTTGTTAGTTTTGGCCCATCTCTCTAGTCTGTCAAGATCGTTTTGAATTCTGCTCCTGTCTTCTGGAGTGTTAGCTATCCCTCCCAGTTTTGTGTCGTCTGCAAACTTGATGATCGTGCCTTCTAACCCTTCGTCTAAGTCGTTAATAAAGATGTTGAACAGAACCGGGCCCAGGACGGAGCCCTGCGGCACTCCACTTGTCACTTCTTTCCATGATGAAGACGACGCATTGGTGAGCACCCTTTGGGTTCGTTCGCTTAGCCAATTACAGATCCACCTAACCGTAGTTTTGTCTAGCCCACATTTTACTAGTTTGTTTGCCAGAAGGTCGTGGGGGACTTTGTCGAAGGCCTTACTGAAATCCAGGTAGGCTACATCCACAGCATTCCCTGTATCGACCCAACTCGTAACTCTATCGAAAAAAGAGATCAGATTAGTCTGGCATGACTTGTTTTTGGTAAATCCGTGTTGACTATTAGCAATGACCGCATTTGTTTCTAAGTGTTCGCAGACCACTTCCTTGATGATCTTTTCCAGAATTTTGCCTGGTATTGATGTGAGGCTGACCGGACGGTAATTGTTTGGGTCGTTCTTTTTTCCCTTCTTGAAGATAGGGACCACATTCGCCCTCCTCCAATCTGCTGGGACTTCTCCCGTTCTCCAAGAACTCTCGAAGATAATTGCCAGTGGTTCTGAAATAACTTCCGCTAGTTCCTTCAGTACTCTTGGGTGTAGCTGATCTGGCCCTGGGGACTTGAATTCGTTTAGAGAGGCCAAGTGTTCCTGGACAACTTGTTTCCCTATTTGGGGTTGGATTTCCCCCAATCCTTCGTCCATTCCGTGTTGCTGAGGTTGAAGATGGCTTTCTTTTTCTGAGAAGACCGAGGCAAAGAAGGCATTAAGTAGTTCTGCCTTTTCCCTGTCCCCTGTCGCCATCACCCCATCTTCTCCTTGCAATGGCCCTATCGCCTCCTTTTTCTTCCTTTTTCTACCAACGTAAGCAAAAAAGCCTTTTTTGTTGTTTTTTATGTCCCTGGCAAGCCTGAGCTCATTTTGCGCTTTAGCCTTGCAAACCTTTTCCCTACAGGTGTTGGCTATACGTTTGAATTCTTCTTTGGTGATTTCTCCCCTTTTCCACTTCTTGTGCATGTCACTTTTGAGCTTTAGCTCAGTTAGAAGTTCTTTGGACATCCATTCTGGCTTCTTTGCACTTGTCTTATTTTTCTTCTTTGTTGGCACTGTTTGCATTTGCGCCTTGAGTATTTCACTTTTGAAAAACTCCCATCCATCCTTAACTCCCTTGTTTTTTAATATCGGCGTCCATGGAATGCCGCTCAGTAATTCCTTCATTTTTTGGAAGTCAGCTCTCTTAAAGTCCAGAATGTGTGTTTGACTTGTCTTAGTTTCAGCATTCCTTTGTATTGCAAACTGCAGGAGCACATGGTCACTTGCCCCTAAGGATCCAACCACTTCAACTGTATTGATCAGGTCTTCCACATTTGTTAAGATTAGATCAAGAGTTGGTGATCCCCTTGTTGCCTCTTCTACCTTCTGGACCATAAAATTATCTGCAAGGCAAGTGAGGAATTTGTTGGACTTTGTACTCTTGGCTGAGTTTGTTTTCCAGCAGATATCGGGATAATTGAAATCGCCCATGACTACTATATCTCTTCTTTGTGCCTGTTTGGTCAGCTGTTGACAGAAGGCTTAATCAAGTCCTTCATCCTGACTCGGAGGTCTGTAGTAGACACCCACGACAAGATCTTTTTGAGCCCTTGATTCTTATCCAGATGCTTTCAAGCTGGTTTCCCGGATTACAGTCTTGCATTTCTTCTGCAACGTAACTGTTTTTGACATATAAAGCTACTCCCCCTCCTCTCCCCTTTGTTCTATTTCTGTGAAAGAGGTTATAGCCCTCAATGGTTAAATGGATTCAAGAAGGTGTGTGTGGCTGCTTCCAGGGCCAGTCTGGAGTATTTCTAATCACCCTAAGTTGATGGCTAGTTCCACTGATGTCAATTTGACTAAAGCATAACTACCACTATCTGGACCCAACACATTCATAAAAAATCAACAACCCTATTGAAAATGTAATGGAAACTATGTTTTTGTACAACTTGTTTGAGAGTCTAGTGGCTGACTGTTCAAAAATCCCTTTACATTTTCTAATAATTGTGCATCCTAGAAAATAAGTATTTTCTAGGGTGTACAATAAGTAAATAAGATATCTTCCTTATATTTTTTTTCTTGGTGCTAGAGAAATAAATCTTCATAGTATTTCAAACAAATTACCAGTCTTCTTTTCAATATGAGTAGAAATAAAATCTTAATTAGTCCTCAATTTTATTTTACACCAAGTATGGTTTTAACACTACTAATATATGGCCAGTGTTTGGGATTCCTTGGGATTATTGTTCCTATTAGGGACTTTATTTAACTTGAGGAAATAGTTTGATATGCCTCTGGGGCATGATGTTCCAATGGCTTCTTATATATTTGGAACTGAATCATCATCACCATTATCATCTTCTTTATCAATACATGCAGAAATGAAGAACAAACGTTAAAAGAATGTGGGAGCAAATTTATGTGGCTTGCAATAGGTTTTGAAATCATTGAAAAAATAAAGTACATGGTTATATTTTAAATACAAAACAACTGTTTGCATTTTCTGCAGTTTATTTTGACATGGAAAAATGTTAAAGCATTTGGAAATATAGAATATTTTTAGTTAATTCTTTTTGACAAGCCCAACCAGTATGTTTGAATATTAGTAGGTCTTTGCTAAATGTGGTTTTAGGCATCAAATGGTTTTTGTGGTCCATGTGATGTGCTTTACTAGGAGCCAAACCTATTTATGTTTTTTTGAGAGTAAATCCTACTAATCCGCTTGGATTTACTTTTGGGGAACACACAAAGCATAGATTTTGGTGTCCACAGGGATTTGTGAAACCACTGTACATTTGGCATTAATTTATACTAATGAAGAATTTACAACTATTTAAAAGTTGACATAAACAGTAAACAAATCCAAAATCAATATTGCCATATTTTAATTATTGAGAAATAGGATTTATCTTTATTATTTTTGGGATTTTGGTTGGGATAGTTTCTGTTGTGCTAAACATATATATTTGAAATTAAAAGTGAAGATCTGGTAAATAACTATTGAAGTAAAATTTGGAAATTTGCTAGCAAAATGCTTTATGTGTGTTTCTGTACAAACTAGGAAAGATTCAGTTGTTTAGAAATCTTCAGAATACAATTTATTGTATTTGATTATATAAGAACACTTTTATCTGACAATGAGAATTTTGAAGATTCTGATATTACTGTTGATGTGTTCACGATAGTTAGTATTTGAGCTGCCTGTATGCAGTTGCTTTTATAATATTATTTAAAAATAGATCAAAGATGGACTTTGTTTTACTGCCTACAGTGAATTATATTGACAATGAAAAACAATATCATTTTCCATGTGGGAAATGTTTGTGAATAAACATGGGTCATAAATATTGAAGCAACTTCCTCAACTAAGGCTGTTCGTAATTTCAAGCACATTTCAGGGCTTTTTCAATACACTTCCAGCAATTTCTGAAAGTCCAAACAGCAATGTCTAATGACATCAGTTAACAACAACAAAATATGTTGTGAATAAAAATGTTCTGCAGCTCAATGATTTATTTTCATGTTTTAAATGTCCAATCTGTTGTGGAAAACACATTGATTCAAAAAATAACTTCTGTTGAAATGAATTGTGTACCAACAAAATGTGTCTCACAAACGAATCCTCTAAAATAAGTTCAGCTGAAACGAATGATCAACTAAATGGGCATCATAAATGTCTTCTTACTATATGTATTAAGTGCCTTCAACATAGATATATATATACAGGCTGGGTTACAGCTAAAACAGAAACAAGGGACGTTCTTAACAAAATTAATGGGGTAAACATTTGATCATAGTTATTGTCAAAAGTGATTTAGGTTTCCAGTTGTCTCTGCGTCTAGCTCTTCATTTTTTTTAGATCTATTGAAGAGTATAATCATACAAATGGTAGATGAGCTTAGATATTAACAAAATCATAAGCAACAAAATGTATCACAAGTAAAGATTTGGGGCAGATTTTTACCAAGCAGAAAAAAATAGGATTCACAATTTTGTAGGAAGGTGTGTAATGTTCTTTCTTGAGCAATAGAAAGTTTCAGAGAGCGCCACAAAGTTTCACTTCCACTGAATGTCAAACCTCTTTGGGGTGTGCACTACCTTTGCCTCCCCCCCCCCCCCTTTTTAAAAATAAATAGAATAGTAGAAGAAAGCAGATACTCTTTAAGCAATGATCAGACCTCTAATGTCCTGCAGTGTCTTCCACTCTGCAACGAGTGCACTCTCATTTCTTTAGCATCTCCAAAACTCAAACCACACACTGTCCCTAAACAATAACAGCAAAAAAGATTGTCGATCCACTAACCGTAATGATATAAATAAATACATAGTCTAGACGTTTAGGGTTGCTATTCTGTCCTCCCAAAACTGAGCCTTACCATTACAATCATAACAAAACTTAGTTTGGAAACAAAAATGAGCTACCAAATGCAGCCTGGATAGAAATCAGCTCTGGTTCACCTAGGATGCATAAACTTCACAGCTGTGAATACAAAGAAATAACAAGTTTACGAAATACAGACATTTGAAACATTTACGAGGAAAGATGTTTAACAACAGCTGAAACCATGGGAAGATGGAGAAGGGACATGGAGAGAGAAGGGAGGAGAGGAAAGGATTTGATTTGCAATTTAAGGAAGTATGTGACACAATATCAATTCCTACCTGAAAAGAAAGTGCCTCTATTAGTTCTAGCTTTGGGCAACCAAACCCTTCCAGGTTCTCCCTAGTTATTTGGATTAGCTTTTCAACCTATAAGAAGTTGCAGGATCCCAGCAAGAGGGGGAAAGAAAATCTGGCACAAAGGAAAATTGCAGAATTGGGGGAAGGAAGAGGAAAAACCAAGGGGGGAAATGGTGGGGAGGCAAGAACAACCAAACCCAGTAGACTAAAATAAGTTAGCAGGATCCAAACATTAGCTGCACTTTGAATCAATCAGACCTGCAAACCCAGCCCACAAACTGAAATCAGAGAGGAGAGCTGCCTCCCCTAGCTCATTTTAAAGGTTGCTCTCCTCAAGATAAACACATATTTATTTGTGGAATGTGTCTTTATGACTTTTCATCATGTCTTCACTGGTTCTGATTTACAGTGAAATTCACAGGCCGTCCTGATTAATTTCCGGTTTCTTATATATCAAGGCTCCAGGTTTGGCTGTTGTTTAGACAAGAGTTTCCCAGTTTTGATTTAGGTCAAGGAGCCTTTAGGCTTTCAAAACATGATTTGCAGCATCAGAAAGGAATGAAAGGAAACCCAAAGATTACAAATTTTTGGGGGGAGTAAATGGAAGTTGGCATTCCAGTAACATCATGAAGTACAAAGAACTCAGAACTTTTCTTTTTGGTCTCCTATTTCATATTGGAATAATACAGCTGACATCTGTGATAAGTTTAAAGAGGAAAAAAAGATAGACATTTTTGCCTAGATTTGGCACCATTTAACTGATGGTTGGTAATTCAGATGTATGCATATTCTTTTAAAATTGCTCATTGATAAAAACTGAGTTTTAAATCCTGAACCCACTGACAGTGGAGATAAAAAGGTCACCCAAATTTAGAACAGGACAAGTCCTGGATTTTGAAGGAAGTACATTGTCTCTGAGTTTATTTTTTTTGTGTATGTTGTGAAGGGTGCTGTTGATTGTAACCCATTTAAAGGAATTAGCAGGCTATGGTGGCATCCAGTGGGATCCCGGGATTTATAGTTTAGTATGACCTAAAGGGAGCCCTTGGTGGTGCAGTGGATAAAACTACTGAGCTGCTGAACTTGCTGACTGAAAGGTCGGCAGTTCAAATCCAGGGAGCGGGGTGAGCTCCCACTGTTAGCCCCAGCTTCTGCCAAAATTGCAGTTAGAAAACATGCAAATGTGAGTAGATCAATAGCTCTGGCGGGAAGGTAACGGCTCTCCATGCAGTCATGCTGGCCATATGACCTTGGAAGTGTCTATGGACACAACTGCCTCTTCGACTTAGAAATGGAGATGAGCACCAACCCCCAGGGAAAAACCTTTACCTTTACCTATGACCGAAAGGCTCTGGCTAAGATTTCTAAACTCCCCTCCTTAAACAACCCTTTTCATGAGTTCCTGTCTGGTATTATTCATTTGATGGAATCTTATGCAATCTGTTCTCCCAAATACTGAAGCCTCAGTCTGTAATTAAAGACTTGGGGTTCATTTACACTGTAGAATTAATGCAGTTTAACACCAGTTTAACTGTCATGACTCAATGCTATGGAATCCTGGGATTTGGAGTTTGATGAGGTACCAGCAGAGAAAGCTAAAGACATTGTAAAACTGTAACTGCTGGGCAGTTGAGCCATGGCAGTTAAAGTAGTGTCAAACCTTTAAAGCAGAGGCCCAGTTCACAGTCCCTCAGACTGTTGCGGGGCTGGGCTATTGTTTGAACAAAAATCATGAATGAATTATTATGCATACTGCACATATCTTATTTGTTGTGCAAAAAACCCCATGAAATATATGATATTTAAAATGAAGAACAATTTCAGCCAACATAAACTTACCAGCATTTCAATGGGATGTGCTTTCAGTGATTTCTTTATTTTCTGTAAACTTGTCAGAGACTTGCACCCAGTACTGGTCCAGGGATCACTAATTTGAGAAGTGGTTTCAGTGTTAGATCAGGACTTGGAATGACTGGGTTTGGAATCCCTTCTCAGCTATAGAAACCCATTGGTTGACCTTGGGCAAGGCATGTTCTCTCAGCCTTAGAGGAAGCTATGACAACCCCACTCTAAATTATAATTCCCTATGATAAATTCACTTTAGAGTCTCCATAAGTCCACAGCAACCTGAGTCACTTCAGTCAGGAATAATGACAGCCAAGATGCTTGTTGAAACTTATTGACCTTTGTGCAGTTGTTGGTAATTTAAGATTAATAGCAGGTTTAAATTGAAAATTATTAATATGGTGTTTCTACAACTAACTGACAGTGTACTTTAAGATGTGGGAGAAGTGATGAAAGAGGCTGGAATTGCTTAAAGAATCTCTACACAATTTATTGGCTAGGCTAAATACAACAAGGCAGGGGGCCAGTGTGAAGGTTAAGCTTGTGATCATTTCAAAGGGAGAGTTAAAGCACTTTCATTAGAGATGTTTTGAAGGTGATGGATATGACAGGGGGAAAAATTAGAAAGTTAGAATGGCAATGGACAGGAATAGTAAAAAAAAAAAGCCCCTCTTTTTTGCAAAGGCCAAACATCTTTTAACTTTAGAGAAAGCCAAGGCCCATTCAAAATTTCATATGAGAAGTATGAACTCTTCTGGGAGTAATTAAATAACTCATATGAAGAAGAATATTCATCTGTAATTTCTGTTAAATCAGTTGCCCAAGTGCAACTGATTTTAAATCAGTTCCCTCCAAGGTTTCAAAGTATATCAAAGCATTTTTCTTTCTGCACTAAAAAAAGTTTAACTTCATATAGTAATCATTGTCTTGAATGAACTCAAGTTTTCTGCAGAGGTATGTGGAGAGAAACCAAATAATTTAATCTGCCCGAATAGACTGGTTTAATATAACACATATATGCATTTTGGAACATTAATGATAGTAATCATTTGGTTATGTACTACATGCCCCCATTTCCCCTTTAGGGTTTGTCACCTTGTTGTGATGAGGGGGCTTGTGTGTTCCAGTGAATGTGTGAGTGAAGTTGTTGGAGTCATGTACTCCCAGAGAGGCCAAGTCAGCAGAGTCACAGGGAGGAACCAGATCAAGCACGATCCAAAGATCTCAATGGCAGAGTAGACAGATGAAAACATTGTACATGTTACAGTAGTTGTGACAGCGGATGAAGGCCATTAGTTGTCAAGTTAATGATGCCAC
Organism: Anolis carolinensis; assembly: GCF_035594765.1. Lineage (NCBI taxonomy): Eukaryota > Metazoa > Chordata > Lepidosauria > Squamata > Anolidae > Anolis > Anolis carolinensis. The sequence goes on along the minus strand of NC_085844.1, from coordinate 217,563,753 downwards.
TAGATCAGAACCTCTCTCTGTGAAGACCGTGTGTTGACTGGGTGTGCACTGATCTCCATACATAAAACAAATTTACACACTGGTGTCTTCCAAGCCATACCAAAATGAAAAAGTCCCATGGCGATTGGTGAGTGGCAACGGGGACAGGCCTGTGAAATCTGGAAGCCCCTAGCTACGGACTGGCACATGGGTGGTGGATATGGATTCAGTCATTCTAACTCAAGGTCTGAGGCAGTTTATTTTTTTATGTGTTTATTCAAGTTTTCCTTGTATATAAAATAAAAATAGGATAATTGTGAGGAGTCTGGGAGGGAATAGAGAGGGGAGGAATTTGGTATATAAAGGGGGTGTGAGGGGAAAAAAGGAGGAACATGGGGAGGAAAGAAAGGGAAGGGGGAGGGGTCTTCTAAGAGTGACTGCCGATCTTCTTCCTCATGGTTGTATTTCTTCCATTTAGTCTCTATTTTGTTTTCCATTCTTGCTTCTCCTTTTCTTTTCAGTAGTTCAGATGTGACTTCTTGGCTAAAAAGTTCTTTCTAAATTAGTATATTTTTGCTCTTTTGTGACTGGGCTCCAGTCGGTTTCTCCTTTCACCAGGCCCTGGTATCCTGTCATAAGCAACATTAATTTATCCATATTTCCCAGGTTTTCTGTTTATCCCAGATTATCTGGCAGTGGGGACTGATATAATCCAGGTTAAAGCAGAAAACCTGGGATCAGATTCTGGAATATAGGGTCCGTCTGGAAGGGCCATGGATTATATGGCAGTGTAGTCAAAAGTAAACTCTTGCAGGCTTGGCTAGCTTGTTTCTTCTGCCTCATAAATAACATTTGTCATCTTGACCACAATTATCCTTTTTTTCATCTGTGAGATGTTTGAGGGTATGTGCAATAAATTACATGTGACATTCATTGTAAACAATCATAAAGAGATTCATATTAGAGTAAAGATAACTTATATAGTTTCTGAGCTAGCAATGATTGACCATACCAGAGATCTGAAATTGTGTTAAATCACTCAATGAAAATGTGTGACTTTTGTAAAAAAAGAAAAAAGAAAAAAAGAAGTGAATTCCAAGTTAGAATAATGAAAAAATAATTAGAATTGAAATAAATTACTATCATGCTGGGTTTTTTAAATTAAAAACATACAAGCACTAAAATCTTGTTTTGGAAGAACTGTTTGTCAGTGTCTGTTAATGATTCCTTTGTGCAGTTTATTTATTTTTATTTTATTACAACATTTCTACCCTGCCCTTCTCACCCATTAGGGGGCTCAGGGTGGCTTACAAATATAAAACACATATATAAACAATTGCAATCACATTTCAAATCTTTTAAATTAAATTACATTAAAACATCAGTTAATATACAAGTTGATATACATTCAAGCCGTTTGCAAAGGTTATCACGATCTCCAAAGAAATGAAAGGGCATGTTTGCTATCTTTAGAAATGTATTTCAGAACATTTCATAGGAAGTTTGAACATTTGCAAAATATCATGTTTTTGTGGCATCTGTCTTCTTCTAGATACAAAGTTGACAAGAAGCTGTGTGGTATCTTGCAAATACTTTCTAGCCTCTAGACCAGGGGTCCCCAAACTAAGGCCCGGGGGCCGGATGCGGCCCTCCAAGGTCATTTACCTGGCCCCCGCCCTCAGTTTTATAATATAATATTTTATTTCAGTTTTAATAATATAATATATTGTATATACATATAATATTGATAATAATCTTATGTTATACAATATAATACTAATAGTAATACCATATAATAATATTAATTACATGTAACATATTACATATTATATAATAGTATAGTGGTATAGTTCAATATAGTAATATATAATGCTAATATTGTGTTATGCTAATAATATAATATATTGTATGTACATACAGCTGCTCTGAGTCCCGTTCGGGGTGAGAAGGGTGGGATATAAATGTAGTAAATAAATGCAGTAAATAAATAATTAATTTTAGACTTAGGCTCGGCCAAAATCTGACATGACTTGATGGCACACAACAACAACAACAATCCTAATTAACTTGGACTATCTCATTGGCCAGTAGCAGGCCCACACTTTCCACTGAAATCCTAATAGGTTTATGTTGGTTAAAATTGTTTTCATTTTTAAATATTGTATTGTTCTTTTGTTGTTGTTGCACTACAAATAAGACATGTGCAGTATGCATAGGAATTTGTTTGTATTTTTTTTCAAATGATAATTCGGCCCCTCAACAGTCTGAAGGATTGTGGACCGGCCCTCTGCTTAAAAAGTTTGGGGACCCCTGCTCTAGACAATGTGAAAGCTTGTTAATGTCATCTGGCTCCACTAAATATGCAATTTAGGCAATGATGTAATTTCAGAAATGCTTCAGGCTTTCCATAATTTTTCTTAATTAAGAATTTGCATATAAATAAATGAATAAACAAGTTAGAGAAAGGTGTCTGACAACTGCTTTTTCCAGGTTAAATTAAAGGGAGATATAATATAGACATATGCAGGCTACAAGGAGAAAGTAAATAAAGGATTTTTTGGTACTTTCCCCTTAATACTGCAACTTGAGGCCATACAATGAGCTTGACTGACATTGTAGGAAAAAAGTATATATTTCACACAAATACCTCGTAACATACGGAATATGTTGCTACAAGCTTTGGTGATAGTCACAAGCTCAAATGGCTTTACATGAGGATTTAAAACTGAAGTAAGGATTTGTTGGTACTTAGCTTCGATGCCTCTATGGACCTCACAACATTGAGGTCCAAATCCGTGGGGCAGCGGGGATTTACCATGAAGCATGGTGAAACCATGGGGCAGCAGGGAGAAACCATTGCCCACACCCTGCAATAACAACAACAACAACAACAACAACAACAATAGTAGTAGTAGTAACAATAATAATTACCCCATCCCACTGAGGGAAGCATTGCCACCCAGCTTCCCTCCATTCTTCCCTATGGAACATGAGAAGCATCCCGTGTTCCCAGGGAAGCATCCTAGCACGCTGCCAGGATGCTTCCTCTAAGGAACCCCACCGAAAGTTGCCTTACATCATGTGATTGCGTCCAGAGGGCTCCGAGGAGTAAGCATCCTGGCAGCATCCCAAGTGATAGGATTTTCACACAAGGCAGGCAATCTGCATTGCAGATGAATCACCACCTGTGATGACTCATGGGCCATGTAGTCCCGTTCCTAGTACTATTGTGGCAGATGAAGAGGAAAACTTGGGTTTCCCACCGTTTCAGCCAGAATTGGAGCCCTTGCACCTGCAAGATGTTTGCCCACAAGAAGTCAGCCAAACAAGCCTTGAGCAGAAATCTCCCCCATTTTCTCGCCGGGATTATTATAATCGAGATAGAGGCGCTAGGGAGGCGATTCGCAGAAGCGCCAGGATTGCTGCCAGACAATTAGCTGATTAAGCCTGTTTCCCTTGGGAAATCTTAAGGAGTCATGCATCTGGACACTGTATGGGTTTCGTTTCTTGTTTCCCAGGGAAAGTGTTCCTCGGCGGGGAAACAAGATCCTATATAGGTGTTTACCCGCAAAGAAATCCTTGCGGAGTCAATTCGTCACCTTGTGGAGTGAGATCGTGTGTGGACTACGCTACTCCAGTCCCTTGCCTCCAGGACCAAGTTCCAAGCCTTGTTTCACGGACCTCGTTCTTGCATCCAGCTTTCCTTGTTTCCACGGACCTCGCCACGGACCTTGTCCTTGTTTCTTGCCTCTTGTTGCCACGTATCAAGCCTTGTTTGCCAAGAATCTAGTTTGCTTCCAGCCTTGTTGTCAAGCTTCATTGGACTAAAGGACCCTGTCATTTCCCCACACTTTGCTTGGCAAGTGTGTGTTTCGGTTATTGGATTATAACTTTGGACTCTAATATCACATATTGGACATTGTTTTCCTGGACTATATTTGACCTTTCCTGAAAGGTCTACTTCTGAACTATATTCTTCACTTGTTTTTATTGACTTTATATATTCCTTTAATAAAGATATTAGATAGATTCTGGTCTCTGCGCATGGTTATTGGTGCTCTGCAGCCTGGGTCCTGACACCACCTTTGCTGAGGATCCCATTGAATAACCCTGTGGGCATCCCTTTGTTGGTTTGCCTCCCCCCTACCCTTAATTCTCCCATCCCTAGATTTTCACAGGTAAAACCCATCAATATCTCCCAATTTCATAATGTTCCCATCACCTACCTTGGTGTGGTGGGTCTCTTTCATTTCTATGCTGGCATGCTGCCAGTAACATGATGTCAGGGGGTTCTTGGGTAGCTTGCCACCCAAGTAGTTTTGATGTAGTTTTGTGTTACACATCACCAGACCAAGCCTTTGCATGACAGTGAACTCTGCAGCAGTGGTGTGCTTCCATTCAGTATTGAAGCATATGGCTGTAGCATGGTGTCAAACTTCAATTTGTCTGCACATCTTTCTGTACATACAAGTGCTAGTTGGCAGCATCTCCTTGCATTTCCCCAGTTTTTACTTCTTTATTTGTTCAGTTATTTCCGACTCTTCGTGACCTCAATGACCAGTCCACACCAGAGCTCCCTGTCCGCCGTTGCCATCCCCAGTTCCTTCAAGGTCAGGCCTGTCACTTCACGGATACCATCCATCCATCTTGTCCTTGGTCGGCCTCTCTTCCTTTTCCCTTCCATCCCCCCCCCCCCCCATCATTATCTTTCCCAAGCTTTTCTGTCTTCTCATGATGTGGCCAAGATACTTCATCTTTATCTCTAATATCCTTCCCTCCAGTGAGCCACCGGATATTATTTTTTATGAAACATTAAAAAAAGAACTCATGGAAGTGGCAGGTCCTCAGAAACAGGATTGTTTTTGAGGCCTCTTCTACATTGCCATATAAAATTAAGATTATCTGCTTTGATAATCTGGATTATAGGGCAGTGTAGAAGGGGGCTCAGAGGCTGAGGTCATTGGGACATGGAGTAGATTTAGTCTGTTTCCACTTCACTGTTATCTTCATTTTCTATCATTCAGTGAATTGTTGCCCTTCACCTCTTGTGGGGAGAGGGAGAGGAAAGGTTGGAGGTTCTGTTACACCACGAGCAAATTCTGCTCTTTATTACTTACACTGGATAAATCTGGATCTTGTTAGGTAGAGAAGGGCACAAAGGAGAGCCTTGAATTATATTGTGGTTACATTTGTGGACTTGCAATATATGTAAACTGAGAGTGATGTAAAGGAGAGGGTTCTTTTTGATAGGTATTCATTGGACCATAACAAGATGTATTCTGATGAAGCTGAAGAGATTTAAAGTATAACACATCAGAGCTACAGAAACCCCTCCCTTCCAGTTGCTCCTTTTTCATGTAAATAAGCAGAGGACACACCTTCCAATCTAAGATTAAAAATAGATTCATAAATTTTAATGAATAAGTTAATGTTGGGCAAGCTACAGATCTTGCTTAAATGAAATGTGGCAGCTCATATGCAATATCATTGGCAATATGTTGGCGTAATATTGATTCCCTGTATGTATTGATACAATAATTAGAAATGTCTTGTGAGAACAAATATATTTCAAAATGATGAGGTCAAATTTTGTAGCTTTGATGTTGATCATCCCCTAAAACAGTAGTTATCAACCTGGGGTCCCCCAGGTGTTTTTGGCCCTCAACTCCCAGAAATCCTTACAGCTGGTAAACTGGCTGGGATTTCTGGGAGTTGTAGGCCAAAAACATCTCAGGACCCCAGGTTGAGAACCACTGCCCTAAAAGGTTCATGTTTGTTAAAATAATCTTAGGGCACAGCTATACTGTAGAATTCATGCAGTTTGAATTTGCTTTAACTGCCATGGGAAATATACTTTCACAAGAAGGAGGAAGTGCAAAAGCTAGGTTGCAGTTAAACATTTTTAAAAACCAAGATTATGGCAATCAGACTGTTTGATAACTGGTAAATAGAGGGAGAAAATGTGGAGACAATGACAAACTTTGTATTTTTAGGTGCAAAGATTACTGCAAACCCAGACTGCAGCCAGGAAATCAGAAGACGTTTACTTCTTGGGAGGAGAGCAATAACCAACCTCTATAAAATAGTGAAGTGTAGAGACATCACACTGGCAATGAAGGTCCGCATAGTTAAAGCAATGGTATTCCCCGTAGTAACCTATGGATGTGAGAGCTGGACGAGCGAAGGAAGATAGACACTTTTGAACCGTGGTGTTGCAGGAGAATTCTGAGAGTCCTTTGGACCGCAAGAAGATCAAACCAGTCCATACTCCAGGAAGTAATGCCCAACTTCTCACTGGAGGGAAGGATATTAGAGGCAAAGATGAAGTACTTTGGCCACATAATGAGAAAACAGGAAAGCTTGGAGAAGATAACGATGCTGGGGAAAATGGAAGGAAAAAGAAGAGGGGCTGACCAAAGGCAAGATGGATGGATATTATCCTTGATGTGACTGGTTTGACCTTGAAGGAGCTGGGGGTGGCAACAGTTGGCAGGGAGCTCTGGCGTGAGCTGGTCCATGAGGTCACGAAGAGTCAGAAGCGACTAAACGAATAAACAACAAACTTTCACAAGGCCTTTACCCTTCTCTGCAAAATAGTGTTGCTAAACTTGCAATTCTTCTGATTTTACATTGTAGATGTACTTCCAGTGAAATTGTAGACATGACAAATGCTTTGGCTACAGCACAGGAGTGGGAATTTCATGACCTTCTGGATTTTGTTGAATTGAAAACTACCCAGGACAACCAGTGGTAAGAATTGCTGGGTAAGGGTGTTGTCCAAAATCATGATTCGCAATTTAAAGAAGAATTCTGCATCTGTGCATACAAAAATCTCCATGATTTCCCCCAGCTTTCTTTCTTTGTTATTAATTAATATAAATGATCTTGAATGTTTTGAACCGTTTCAAGATCTTCAAAGCAATTAGAATATTGCTATTGGAAGCTCACTCTAGGTGGGTGGTCTCTCCTTGGCACTTTACTTCATCGGAAAATGTGTGGGAAGACTTTTGTGCACACTGGCCTCTGAAATTCCAGAATTGTTGTCTTCTCTTAATAATCACTTCACCCATGTCACCATGACAGATCATTGGATAACTCAGCACCCAATCAAAACACACTACCAAAATAAACTTTTAATGAAAACTTGTGACACATTCATTCCACAGAATTATAACACCATTTGGCCCTGATCCCATCTTATGGAATTCTTGAATTTTCAGTCTGCTGAGGCGCTGGCTGAGAATTCTAAGCTTATTTGAAATGTGATGCCGGAGAAAAATTCTATAGATACTGTGGACTGCTAAAAAGACAAATGTGTCCTAGAACCAATCAAACCTAAACTCTTTCCAGAAGCCACTATAACTAAAATAAAACTGTCATACTTTGGACATATCATGAGGAGACATGATTCACTAGAGAAGGTAAGGTAGAAGGCAGTAGGAAAAGAGGAAGATTGCACCCACACATGGCTGCTTCCAGCTGTACCCATGTTGTACCCATGTTGACTTCATGTACTTCTACTGCACAATGAAGAGGGATCTGATCATGCATCCATTGTTTATTGTTCATCCTGATCATTCAGATTTGTAATTTTTATTGTATTATGTGAAAAAAGCATACTATCTATGAAATTCAACAATCAAAATACATATATTATTTCTCTAATCCACCTCCCCTCATTCCCACCTGTGAAATTTGCCCCATGTGAAGAGATCCTAACTCAACAGCAGCTCTTTAGGATTTGGAACAGGACTCTTTCCCATTTGTACTGAGTGATGCCATGGACTGCTCCTAGGAATGTTTGAACTGATAGCATATGTTGTTCTGCTGTGGAGCCATGGCATTCTCCTTGCAGAAAAAATAAGGGCTCGGGGGAGAACAATCAATTTGTTTGGGTGCTGTACTTTCCTCTGTTCCACCTTACTTTACCAGGGCTTGAGTCATTCATTAGCTGTTATACTATTCCAGTTGGTTGCAGTGTAGTTTATCTATTTTTCTCTGTAACAGTATAGCCTACCAGGGTTGATAAGCATAAATGAGAGTCTTGGCCGGAATTGTGGGGCCCTCCAGATGTGTTTGAATTAGTTTCCATCAGCCCTAAACCAGCATAGCCAAAGGTGAAGAATGAAGGAAATTACAGCCCAACTAGAGGGTTGCAAATTCTCACCCTGGTCTAGACTTAGTCAGTCTTGGTATAGATCAGTGGTTCTCCACCTGTAGGTCCCCAGATCTTTTGGCCTTCAACTCCCGGAAATCCTAACAGCTGGTAAACTGGCTGGGATTTCTGGGAGTTGTAGGCCAAAACACCTGGGTATAGATGGATCTGTTGCCTTTCTGTTCTCAGCATTTCTGTTTTATCCTCAATAGTCGCAAACTAACCAGTGTGCTTCTGCTGAAAATGTGGCTCCCTTATGACAGCAAAAAATCCATGATTAATTGAACTAGAGAACCCATTAAAACATGTTTTCATAGCAAGCCAGTACAGAGAAATGCAAAGTGTTTTGTAAAAAGCTTTCTTAATTTTTTCCAGGAAAAATATTACTATGTGAATGCAGAAAAAACAACAAAGAGTTTTGTGGCTCCCTTAATATATTTATTCTAGCATACGTTTTTAATAAGCTTATTTCATAATAAAATTGATCAACTTCAGTATTACAAAGAATGCAATACTGTACTTTCTTTGTGTCTAATTTGTATTGTAAAGTATTATTAATATCACATCAATGCTCAGCCTAAGTATCCATTATTGTTCTTTGGAGCACAGCAAGAGACCTGAAGACTGACATCTGAAAAACTATAGACTGTAGTAAGTGAGGAGAGCTATTATCAATTTGACTATGTGTTTTTCCTGTTTATTTCTTTCTGTACTTAACTTTTATTCAAAAGTTTTCAAATTATACAACAAAAAAAGAAGAAAAAGGAAAACAGAAAAAGGGGAGGTGGAGTTACTGTTAGTAGATTAAACCATGACAAATATTAAATATGTCACAAAAGTAGAGGGAAGGGGGTAGAAAAAGAGGAGAGACAATTATCCATATACTGTACAAAGTTTTCTGTCACTGTTTATTAAATTAAGATGAGATGGTCTCACAAGATGCTCCCTTCTTCATTGTTCAGCTCTGCAGGTTGCCATTGTTAAAGTAGACTTTGGTATCTGTATCTCTAGAATCTCAAAGCAAAATGTTAGCAAGTCCTCATATCTATTGAAAGGCCTGTGCCCCTCCCTTTGTAGGCAGTGACTCCTTTCTTCCTCTTTCTCCCTTTTATTTTCTTCTTTCCCCCTCTTCTTTCAATATAATTTTATTTACTTTTCCTGCCTTGATCTTTTCCTCCAGTGAACTTCACAATAAAAGAATTTTGAGACAACTATTGTTCAGCGAAGAATGCTTTTTATATAGTTTAATTATTGTGTACTTGTTCTAATTACTTTAATGAATATTTTCAATAAAATAAAAGGATACATGATATAGATCTCAGTTAGGGAGTAGATGGCACTGATAGATTTCAATAAGAGCAGACCAGATGTTTAAATATAAGACCATTTGCAAGTCACATCCATACTCCATGGTTTTAAATGTTGCAAGCATTCCAGAAAAACCTAGAAGAAGTTCTAACCCCATCTCCTTTCTCTACTGTTGATTCTGGCCTCTTAAAATGGCTGGGTGGAGAAAATGGCAGTTTAATCCCCCGAGGTGGTGTTTGAGCTGTTCTTTTTCTACATAATGACCTTTGACTTTTTCATGGGTCATATCAAAATCTGTAATTTTGTTTCCAAAACCTGCCCACTTATATGCAACTTATACATCAGTATATACAGTGCATTGCTACCAATTTTTTGGGTAATGACTTCTACCCAGCTTGACTTGTTCTAACGTATAAGCTGCCTTGAGTCCCAGTTTTGGAGAAAATGACAGCAAAAATAGTATTTCCCATCACCACCCTTCCCATTCCAATTTTTGACTCAGAGAGAAAGAGAGATGGAACTATATTAAGTGCCTTGTCATCTGAATTCTGAGGAATATTCATGGCATACAATTATAGAGAATTATTCCACTTAACTGCTCTGTTTCTACCCTATGGAATCATGGGATTTGTTGTTTAGGAATGGGCATTTAAAATATTGATTTATGTGCACAGAAAGCAATGATAGAAGGGGCAAGTTTAAGTATTTCTCTGCTCCAGTATTCAAGTACATCTAGTGAGCTATACCTCAACAGGGTTAGCATGTCTCTGTATGTCTGTTGTTGAGGGCATACATACAAGATAGAGGGCAAGATTATATTTGCATCCTGTTAGTGAGCTTCCCATGGGTAATTTGATCTCCACAGTGAACAGAATGCTGAACTAGATAAATTTTGACCTAACCCAGCACGATTCTCCCTACCGGTATGTTCTTTAGAAAATGATTTGAAGAATTAATAAAGGCTATATGTATCAATAGTTCATGGGTGCTAAAAATGAAATTTACCCCATTCGTCTAATGTTGGCTACATCACAAGCATCTTAACCATCATGCAATTCCATTGGTTTTCTATGCTGTAACAACATGTGACTCTTTAGACAATTGTGCTTTTCATATTATTGACCCTGATCTCAGTACCTCCTTATCTTCCTCTTGTTGCAAGTATGGGTTCAAAACCGTATGGGAATCCTAGGGAGTAGTGGGTAACCGGTTCTGACTTGATGTATTTTTATTATTGAAAGTAACTTCTTTTTCTCCGGAACAACTCTTTTCCCAAACATCAGCATTTTCTCTCAAGCGCAGGCCTTTCTCAAACATAGGCCTTTTGCAACTTAGGTCAATCAAAACATATGGGGTTTATAGTCATTGGAAGTATCTTTGAAAATTCTCTTTTTAAACCCAAGTCCCCCTCATCCCAAGTGTCAGGAAAGCTAGCCCCTTAACAGGCATTGTGACTCCGAACCCTTGTTGAAGGGCTTGGCTTTCCCTTCTCAGTCAGAATGCTGTTACTGCCTGGGAGGGAACATGTGGAACTTGAGGCTGGCCACAGGGAGAGAGGGGATAGAACAGTGGTTCTCAACCTGGGGTCCCCAGAAGTTTTTGGCCTTCAACTCCCAGAAATCCTAACAGCTGGTAAACTGGCTGGGATTTCTGGGAGTTGGAAAAGAAAAGAAGGAGCAGTTCTCTCGTGGACAAACCAAATTTCATGGCCATTAATATTTTATTTCATTTTTTGGAAGGTAGGGTTACCTCTTGGGGGCCCTAGGCCCCTTTCTCAGTTAAGTTGGCTCTAGTCTAGGTGAACTCTGCAACTGTGCATGTGCCCATAGGGGAGGCTGAGTCCCCCTCTGGCACACGTGCCATAGGTTCGCCACCACTTTTTCAAAGTTGTTCCATGCTCCATATTACACAGAAAGGATGATTCTAACGAACACTACACTACACTGAAGGAATGAAAGCAGCCCCTGTTACCATGAAATTTGTTGAAAAGCTTGGAGGGGAAATGGGCTGTAACACCCCAGTTGGCTGGGGAATTCTCGGACATTCTAGTCCAGGAACATAACCTCAAACTGAGAATTTTTGTTTCCTCTGATGTACCAGAGACATTGTGCACAGTCAGCAAAAATATGTCAGGCTTACAATTGACTTGATTTCAGAGAAGATTCCTGAAAAACAAGGCATTAGGCTAAATGGTCAATTTGTGGTGATTTGCTCTGAGAGTCTGGACATTAAAGTAATAGCTAGGGAAGTGTTTTTAAATGCCAGCTGTTTCTATAGTGGGCTCCATCAACTAGACCTTATAGTTTCCTGCTGAGCTTCTGGTATTTTGATTGCTTGCCTGTGCAATAAGAGCTGTTGATCAAAATGTACAACCAGTTTCACCTGGCAGACATTCCAGAGAACAAGCATTAGTCAATTTACTGCAGGCTGCAGGGCAAAGATTATTGCAAAGATCATGTTGGTGATATCTTCCAACACATGCATCCGTTCAACAAAATAGCCAGTAATGTGGTTGACTAGTTCTGTCTGTCTTGGGGTCAGAAGAAATGAAAAAGAAAGAAAAAGTTTATGCTTAGACGCCAGACATGAGGAACTATTAACTATCACTATAGTTGTGATGTACTGGTACAATGCAAAGGTGTTTGCATTGTTACATTTATTGAGGTTTAGAATCATGAAGGAGTCAAAGGATGCCACCAGGAAAGAGAGAGGGAGGAAAAGAGAGACAGACAGACAGACAGACAGACAAACAAATAGACAGAGAGCTGCCACACCTAAGAGAAGCACAGTTACGGACTGGCAACAAACATCCATCTGTATGAGAAGTATAATAGCAATGGTTATTTAGCCATGCTAGGGCCTTATGTTTATTTTTAACCTTGGTTGAATATAACCTAGACTGGGTTGTTGTATGTCTTTCGGGCTGTGTGGCCATGTTCCAGAAGCATTTGCGGATCCGCAAACCCAATCAACAATTGGGCCACACAGTTTACAGAAAACCTACACACACAGATAGATACCTTCATAAAAACTCCAACCATCACCCAAGTCAAAAAAGGAGCACAATCAAAGCCCTGACAGACCGTGCACAAAGAATCTGCGAACCTCACCTCCTCCAAGGTGAACTCAACCACCTAAACTGGGCTCTACAGGCCAATGGATACTCCACCACAGACATCAGAAGAGCTGCAAGGGCAAGAACAAGCCATGAGAGTCAAGACAAAGATCCACCCAGAGGAAAGGTGTTCTTACCATACATCAAGGGAACTACTGACCGCATAGGGAAGCTGATGAAGAAGCACAACCTACAAACTATCTACAGACCCACGAAGAAAATCCAACAAATGCTACGGTCAGCGAAGGACAAGAGGGATCCTCTCTCTTCTGCAGGAGTCTACCGGATACCATGCAGCTGTGGACAAGTCTACATAGGGACCACCAAACGCAGCGCCCAAACAAGAGTCAAAGAACATGAAAGGCACTGCAGACTAATTCAACCAGAGAAATCAGCCATAGCAGAGCATTTGATGAACCAGCCTGGACACAGGATACTATTTGAGAACACAAAAATGCTGGACCATTCCAACAACTATCATGTCAGACTACACAGAGAAGCCATTGAAATCCACAAGCATGTGGACAACTTTAACAGAAAGGAAGAAACCATGAAAATGAACAAAATCTGGCTACCAGTATTACAAAACTCCAAAATCAAAACAGTAGATGGGAACCAACACAATGAAGGCTTGACTGAACAAAGGATGCCCCCAGGCAAGGGACAAAACATCTCCAATGCTAATTAGGGTGATTAACAGAAACATTAAGGCTGGCTCCCAGTGACAAAGGACTCTTGCCACACCTTGGACACAGATATATATTCTTTCCTTTCCTTACTTAGTTTATCCATACCTCACAACCTCTGAGGATGCCTGCCATAGATGTGGGCGAAACGTCAGGAGAGAATGCTTCTGGAACATGGCCACACAGCCCGAAAGACATACAACAACCCTGTGATCCCGGCCATGAAAGCCTTCGACAACATAACCTAGACTGTTTGTAGATCTATGACTACTTTGAAGTAATGCTTGAAAGAAGATGCCTTTGTCTATGGGATACAGTGGGCCTTTGATATCCTTGTGATTACAATGCAAAATGTGACTGGTTAATATCAGTGAGATAATAATTTAAGTTTATGCTCCAGGAAGAAATGGAAAGACTTTGCACTAGAGCCCAGCAGGAAATTGATCATATACCAGAACAGGACATGCTGATAATCATAGAGAAATGGAAGATGAATGTTTGGCAAATGGAAGAAGAAAGTAAGAAACAAAGCCAAATCAAAGATTGTTGGAGAATTATTATTAGCGAAGACAGGACTTGTTAGGAAATACAATAATGCTTGGAAAGGAAGAATGCAATAGAAATAGAGGAAGACCCCGTTGCATGTGGATAGATTCAATCAATGTTGTAAATCTATGTTGTCATAGTCTATATGTTTATGTATAGTTTATTTTATGGTTGGCACTTGTGATTCTGTGAGCCGCCCTGAGTCCATTTGGGGAGATGGTGGTGGGGTATAAATAAAGTTTATTACTATTATCATTATTAAGGAACTCCTTGTCCTGGGTTTGCAAGACCTTAGCAGGGTGGTCAATAACAGAATGTCTCGGTGGACTCTCATTCCTAGAGTTGCTGTAAATCAATGTCAATTTGAGGGAAGTTAAAAACAACATCCAAAAATCTGAATTGCCTTCAGAGATAGGCTGAAAGAAAGTGAAGCTCCTTAGGTAAAGGTAAAGGTTTCCCCTGACGTTAAGTCCAGTCATGTCTGACTCTGGGGGTTGGCGCTCATCTCCACTTCTAAGCCGAAGAGCCGGCGTTGTCCGTAGACACCTCCAAGGTCATGTGGCCAGCATGACTGCATGGAGCGCCGTTACTTTCCTGCCGGAGCGGTACCTATTGATCTACTCACATTGGCATGTTTTCGTACTGCTAGGTTGGCAGGAGCTGGAGCTAACAGTGGGCGCCCGTTCCGCTCCCGGGATTTGAACCTGTGGCCTTTCGGTCTGCAAGTTCAGCAGCTCAGTGCTTTAACACACTTTGCCACCGGGGCTCCTATTTAGTTGCTTGTGAATTCCTTTTTTTTCATCATTTTAAAATGTATTTGTTATGCAATGCTTTTGACACGAAATAAATAAAACCGGGGCTCCTGGAGCTCCTTAAGTACTGGCTAAATGTTTTCCTAATGCTTAGCAATAGCCTAGCTGCATTGTTTGAACTAATCACAATTTTAAGTAGCCATCAAAAGCTGGCAAAATTATAAGGTCCAGACTATATGAGGAGTTTATCCACCAAGCACCCAGCCAACAAAAGAAATATTGCTGTGATGCAGACTGTGGTATGTAACACAGCTTGTTTCCCAGGTCTGTGTAATAAGTTATAACCCATAATTGTAGAGTGAATAGATGAAGATATTTAAATATAATACAGTAAACAGTAACATACTGAGGTGCATACAGATTGTGGTTAGTAAACATGGACTGGGAGAAAGCAAGGGCCGATAGAAATATGCAGAAGAAGCCCATGGCTAGTTTCGGCATGCCAATGTTGCGATTGTAAACATCCTAAGAAGAAACCTGTTTGTAGTGATTTCCGCTAGGACCACGGTTAAGAGACCTGTGCCCGGTGAGTATTAGCTAAACCAGATCAGACAGGACAGAGAAACAAGTTCCCCAGATTGAAGGTAACACAGTCAGAAGTTTATTACGATTTGGCCCAAAAGGATGCAAGTACAAGCAATTTGCTTCAAAAGGTACAAGCATAAACTCACTGTTCCGTCCCCCAGAGGTTTGGTTTGCATTTTTTATAGTTATAGAAAATAGCACCTGTTTGCATTTGCTCCAGGGTTGCTGCAGATTCTGCAGCAGTCTGATAGTTAGGATATTAGCAGAGTTTATATCCAGTTTGCAAAGCCTTGCTGCTATAGGCTTGAAATGTATCATTTTGTTCTGAAGACCGCCCCTTTTCCTGGGGCAGGAAGGCTCCATTTTGAGAAGCCTATTCTGCCTTCTAGACTGAAGGAGAAACATCATGGATGTGCTTGTGTGGCCAAGCCAGGCCAACTCTGAAAAGGCCATCGTAAGTACAAACAATTGACCTGCCTTTAAAACCAGTGCCAAGCATAGATAGGAGAAAGACCAGTTCTTTCTAATAGCTTTGGCACTGGGGCAGAGAACATCTTCGGATTTCTTTGCCACTGGAGGAAGCCCTACCAACTTCGCCTCAAAAACTAGCTTTGAGCTAAGATAGTTATAGATCTTTTGATAGCAGCTCAGAGCTAGGGTGAAGAGGATCTTAGGACCTCTTTGCCTTTGGTGGAAGTTAACCTAGCAACCAAAAGGGGGAAAGCAAGCAAGGAACATCTGCAAGGTTTTATAAGTGGACTGTTTTTATTTGCAACTTTAATTACATGTGCCAAGTCTGCCAAGGACTTTGTGAAATCAAATTTTGTTGGATTGTTCTACTTGAAGTGCCTTTGGTTACTGGGATTTCCAGAGCTTCTAAGTAAGGCCCCCGCAGTTCATCTGGGCAAAGGAAGAAGCACATCCTAAAGCTTAAAAGGTGCCTGGATGTGACTGCATACTCACAGAAAAATACAGGACATCTTATACAATTCTGACAGCTATTCAGACTTTCCGATTCCTCCCTTGATTGGCTAGAAAAGAGGTCAACTAGGATTTGTACCCAGATTGGCCAGGGATTCCCTTGATGTCACAGCCCATAGGCAGGAATTTCCATGGTGGGAAGGAAGACAGTAGGGGATTGGATAATTGAAGGAACCAATCTGCTTCAGGGATGCTCCTTGGGAGGGCACAGTTCACAGGAAATTGTGCTGCAGATATGCTGATGAGTCACTAATTAACTCAAGTGTCCAGTTCCATGTGAAGCAAAAGTGCAAGACCCAAAAGACAAAGATGTTGTTTCCAGGCAATCAAGGGCTTGGCTGCTGGCACTGAGAACTGAAAGCCTCCTCTTCTGCGGGAGTGGCAGACTCTCAGACTCAAGCAGGATAAAAAAAATATCCTGAGCTCATTTAGTTGATAAAGGGGATCAACCATCTAAAGGTTTGATCGTTATCTAGCTTGGAAAATGGCTGGAGGGAACCTGGCCACGGTCCTTTTTCCCAAGGGATTATGTAAACTGGGTCAGGGAGAGGAGGCTGCCTTCAACGTACATTTTGATACATATATTAGAAACAGTTTATACACTTCATCTAGTATGAATTGACACAGCATACAGTATATAAAAGATACAAGTTACACAAAACCATCAAATTGATGCACTTTATTTAAGGGTTGGAATTGACAGAGTTTGTAAGATACAGCTACTGCTAGGTCCGTTCCAGAACCCCTAGTGGAGATTGGGGGGGGGGGGAGGAGAAGGGGTCTACGTTAATTGCTGCAATGACATGTATCATGTGTATGCCTATGTTTGATGTTTTTATAGTTTTAATGGTTTGTGGCGAAGTGTGTTGAAGCACTGAGCTGCTGAACTTGCAGACCGAAAGGTCACAGGTTCAAATCCCAGGAGCGGAGTGAGCGCCCGCTGTTGCTCCAGCTTCTGCCATCCTAGCAATTCGAAAACATGCCAATGTGAGTAGATCAATAGGTACCGCTTCGGCAGGAAGGTAACGGCACTCCATGCAGTCATGCCGGCCACATGACCTTGGAGGTGTCTATGGACAACGGCAGCTCTTCGGCTTAGAAATGGAGATGAGCACCAACCCCCAGAGTCAGACATGACTGGACTTAACGTCAGGGGAAACCTTTACCTATTACAGTTAAATGTTTTTGATTTAGATATGTGATATATTTTATACATATGTGAGGCATTGAATTTTGCCATTTATTATGTGGTAAACCACTCTGAGTCCCCCCAGGGGTGAGAAAAGTGGTATAGAAATGCAGATAATAATAATAATAATAATAATAATAATAATAAGAAGAAGAAGAAGAAGAAGAAGAAGAAGAAGAAGAAGAAGTGGTAGTGCTTTGGCATTTCGCAACTCTGGATTCCCGGAAAATATTTTAATAAAAATTAAAAAATCATTATTTGCTTGAAGTCTCTTGATGTACGATAAGTATTTTTGGGGAAGCTTGACAACTTGTTCCATGCACTTCATTTAGGTCTTGTTTTTTTCATTCTCCTATGATCTGGCGATGAATGGAAATCCAAACCACTTTGAAATAATTACCAGGTTTTTAATGAAGCTGGTGCCCTCAGTGTGACTTCTAGCATTTTGTCACACTTTCCCAGACAAATGTTCTCTCTTATGTTCCTTTTCAGACACTGAAAGCATCTTGAAAGCTTCCCATATATTCATCAAGTATCACAAAAAAGTTTGCTTTCATACTGCAACTAGTGAGCTAACAACTAGAAATAGGTGTTTCAGTTGTTGGAGAAATAAAACCATTGGATAGAAATATATTTTTGTTCTTTGGTCAAAAGTGATTTAGCTTTGGAAAATGAAATATAAAGTTTCAATTTCCATATGTGCTGGGTATCCAAAAATGCTAAAAAAAAGGACTGTTTTTAAAACAGTAACAACAATAACAGTCATTTCCCCCAGAATAAATATAGCAGCTGCTGCTTTATTTAACTAAACCTCAGAACTGCCAGTGATGGTTTAATGAGGTTTTATTTACTAATCATCATTTTTGGGTACTGTCTTTGCAAATGTTCATATGAGACCAGTTTTAGGGAATACAACTCATATGTTAGATCAGAGCTTTCCAAACTTTTCATGTTGGTGACATGCTTTTAAGACATGCATCCTTTCACAACATAGTAATTACATTTTATTAGCAAACTGGAGGTTAAACTAACCCCTGATAAGATTTGCAATCTCCCTCCCTCCCTCCTCTCTCTCTCTCTCTCTCTCTCTCTCTCTCTCTCTCTCTCTCTCTATATATATATATATATATGTACTGTATATACTTGAGTATAAGCCGACCTGAATATAAGCCGAGGCACCTAATTTTACCACAAAAAAACTGGGAAAACATTGACTCCAGTATAAGTCGAGATACCAAAAAAATTACATTAACTGAGGCCTCAGTAGTTTAAATGTTTTTGAATCTTTACATAAAACTGTAATTTAAGATATGACTGTTCAACTCTGATTAAATCATTATTTTCATCTTCTTCAATGTAAATGTGCTTATGTATCCTCTTAATCAGGGGTCCCCAAACTAAGGCCCGGGGGTCGGATGTGGCCCTCCAAGGTAATTTACCTGGCCCCCACCCTCATTTTTAATATAATATTTTTATATCAGTTTTAATAATATAATATATTGTATATACATATAATATTGATAAGAATATTATCATTTTATACAATATAATCCTAACAATAATACCATATAATAATATTAATTATATGTTATATATTACATATAATATTACAGTATAGTGGTATAGTTCAATATAGTATAATGCTAATATTGTGCTATGATAATAATATATTGTATGTACATACAGCTGCTCTGAGTTCCCTTTGGGGTGAGAAGGGTGGGATATAAATGTAAATAAATGTATTAAATGAATCAATAAATAATTTTGGACTTAGGCTCGCCCAAAGTCTGAAATGACTTGAAGACACACAACAACAACAACAATCCTAATTAACCGGACTATCTCATTGGCCAGAAGTAGGCCCACACTTCCTACTGAAATCCTGTTGGTTAAAATTATTTTCATTTTTAAATATTGTATTGTTTTTTCATTGTTGTTGTTGTTGTTTTGCACTACAAATAAGATATGTGCAGTGTGCATAGGAATTTGTTCGGTTTTTCCCCCCAAATGATAATTCGGCCCCTCAACAGTCTGAAGGATTGTAGACCGGCCCTCTGCTTAAAAAGTTTGAGGACCCCTGCTCTTAATAATTATAGAGTGAAATAACACATGTAATAATAATAATAAATGCAGTAAAATAATAAATGTAATAATAAAGAGTAAAATAATAAATGTAATAATAATAATTAATAGAGTAAAATAATAAATGTAACAATATTAATAATACTAGAGAAAAATAATAAATATACCATATATACTTGAGTATAAGCCGACCTGAATATAAGCCCACCAGGACCCTCACCCAAGTATAAGCCGAGGAGGTTTTTTTTCAATTCTAAAAAAGGGCTGAAAAACTAGGCTTATACTAGAGTATATACTGTATGTATATATATATATATATATATATAATAATCTTTACTGTGTAAATGAGGCATTTTTTCTGTACATTTTATATGTACTACACTACACTTGATTCTTGTGTAGTTTCCTCTATAGCAACTTTGTGTGGTTAATCACAAAAATAATTTTCAACATATTTTATTTGCTTAATTAGAAATGTATCAATTTTAGTAGTAATTACTGCAACACAATCAACAAACTGCAAATGATAAAAGTTAGAATAGTACCTATATTTGAACAGCACCAGCACTCTACTTCTGTGATGATTAAACTTTTTTGGAAGTTTTTAAACAGAGGCGGGATGGCCATGCAGGAGTGCTTTGTCTGTGTCTTCCCCTCTTCCTGGGGTTCCCTTCTTCTTCCTCCTCTTCCTCCCCCGCCTCCTACAATCTTCCTGCCTAGCTGAAAGGGTCTGAACAGTCCAACACCCTTCAGGAGTAATACTACCTCATCAGACAGGGTGATTTTAGCATCATAGAATGCTTTCACCCTCTCTGGAGGACGGAGACCAATGCTGGACATCACAAGATGTTGTGTGACATCCGGCGGAGGTCTGGTGACAGTGTCGCCGGACACTTTCCTCCCAACAAGGGAGGTTTCCCGTGTTGTGATAGCTCCAATGGAGCCAGAATGGGGCGTCCCAGAAAGGGCGACACTTTCCCCTTTGTGACAGATTTGATTCTTCTGAAGCTTCTGTCCTGAGAATTCTGTTCTGACTATGGTTTAGTGCTACCCTTGCCTTAAATCAGATTCCTTTTTCATCTAGACCAATAATGTTTTGTCTGGCAGCAGCCCTTCTGGATCTATGGTAAAGTGATTTCTGAAGGCTTATCAGTGATCAAACATGGAAATTAAATGATTTCTAAACTTCTAGACCACTAAGTTTTCTGACCAACACACCTGTGACTGACTTGTGTCAATTTCTCACTCTTTAGTTGAGAACATACTGCGTGATGCACAGGAAAATCCCTGGACTATTGATTGCTCTTCATGAGCTGGATGTATTTTTGCTCAGCTGAGCTATAAATATTTGCAATTTTAAGCATCTTGGAACTCAGGTGAACATGGAAAACCCTTGACAGAACACAACAACCTCTCTCTTTTTTTTTTTAAAGGTAAACCAAATGACTTTTTGATTTTGAAATTTTAGAAAGAAAACATTTCAAAGGGCGCCCTCTGTCAGTGAACAAGGGGAAAAATAAATGATTTATTTAATTTAAACCAGAGAATAATTTTTTCCTATATTTTTGGTGCTACAGGCTGTGATGTTTTGTTCTGTCCAATAAACATTTGCCGTCCATATGAAGCATCTTAACCAGTTCAACTATGGTTTACAATGGGTTTTTTAAAAAATCGCATTTAAATTGAAGGAACACAACAAATGAATGGGTCAAATTGAAGAAACAAGAAACGAAAGGGTCAAATATGTCTTAATTTCTATAGCCTATTCTCTTACAGACTTGGATAACCTTTGCATTACTTGGACAAGTAGTGTAAAAGTTAAGGAATAAATCTACCAAGCATTATATAATCTTCAGATCTCATGCATTTCCTACAGAAATATTTGATACACTTTATATTTGAAATGGGACTGTAAGTGGACCAAAAGCCAATTAAGTCGATGCAATAAAGAAGTAACATGCCTACAGCAACACAAAATTAAATAATTCATGTGCACAAGAATATACTGGTTTCTTATCCATCTTTCCCTTAACCCATAGTCATGTTATCAAACACTTCCTAATGTTTGTGTTGCTGCTATGGCCCAGTATTGGCCCAATGCTGAATATAAACTGGAAATATAATTTCCATCTTCAGGCCGGATTTATACTGTCATATAATCTAGTTTTTGAGTCCAGATTATCTGTTTTGAACTGGATTATATGAGTCTACACTACTATATAATCCAGTTCAATGCAGATAATCTGGATTCAGAAACTGGATTATATTATATTATATCTTTTAGGAAAGACTTGAAAACATGGCTCTTCCGCTGTGCCTTTGGTGAGTAACTTCTGTTATTTCTGTGTTACTCCCACCCCGAACATCTATCCTCTAGATTACCCCACTTCCATATGTCCCTGCCCGCAGTGGAGTACCCCTATGTCCCTCTCACCCCAGGTTTTATCTTTGTGTTCACGTGGCCTGCCCTTGTTTTACTGTTTTTTGATTTCTTGATGTTGATGCATTTATTGTATTTTTAATGGTGCTATGTTATGTTGTTTTATATTTTGTTATATTGTATTGCTCTGGGCATGGCCCCATGTTAGCCGCCCCGAGTCCCCGTTGTGGAGATGGTGGCGGGGTATAAATAAAGTTTTATTATTATTATTATTATTATTATTATTATTATTATTATTATTATTATTATATCACAGTGTAGATGGGGCTTGGAAGCTGACTAAATTAACAAATAATTTGTTCAGAATGCAACAGCATTATCTACACACCTGAATAGAATAGGATAGTCTAGAGCAGGGGTCCCCAAACTTTTTAAACAGGGGGCCAGTTCACGATCCTTCGGACCGTTGGAGGGCCGGACTATAGTTGGCCACTGAGCAATAAATAATAATAATAATAACAACAACAATAATAAAAAAGAGGGTTGGAAGAGACCGTTTGGGCCATTGAATCGAATCCCCTTCTGCCTTTGTGCACCGAAAGCACAAGCAAAGCACCCCTGATGGATGACCACCCAACCTCAATGTTAATAGTAATAATAATAATAATAATAATAATAATAATAATAATAATAAAATAAGACTGAACCTCAAAGACTCTGGCAGAAACCAGTGCAGGTGGTCCCAGTGGTGATCGGCACACTGGGTGCCGTGCCAAAAGATCTCAGCCGGCATTTGGAAACAATAGACATTGACAAAATTACGATCTGCCAACTGCAAAAGGCCACCCTACTGGGATCTGCGTGCATCATCCGAAAATACATCACACAGTCCTAGACACTTGGGAAGTGTTCGACTGGTGATTTTGTGATATGAAATCCAGCATATCTATCTTGTTTGCTGTGTCATAATAAAATAATAATAAAGAGGGTTTGAAGAGACCCCTTGGGACATTTAGTCCAACCCCCATCTGTGCACCAAAAGCACAAGCAAAGCATCCCTGACATATGGCCATCCTGCCTCAATGTTAATAATAATAATAATAATAATAATAATAATGTAATAATAATGGTTGTAAGAGAAGAAGTGACCTCTTGGGTCATTTAGCCCAACCCCCTTCTGCCCTTGTGCCGTGGGGGCCGGATAAATGGCTTCGATGGGCCGCATCCGGCCCCCGGGCCTTAGTTTGGGGACCCCTGGTCTAGAGGGTGGATAGAAGCTCCACAAGACACATAGCTGTAGCCTCCAACACTTTGATGCACTTTCTCTGCTCCTATGCTGCATCTCTACTGTAGACTTAATACAGTTTGACACCACTTTAACTGTAAAGGCTTAATGCTATGGAATGATGGGAGTTGTAGTTTTACAAGGTCTTTAGCCTTCTCTGCCAAAGAGTGCTGGTGCCTCACCAAACTACAAATCCCATAGCATCGAGCCATGGCAGTTAAAGTGTATCTGCCACTTCAGCTTGCTTCCCCACTCTGTCCAATCTACCGGCCAGCCCTCCTGTCTTATGATCAATACAGCCCCATATGATTAAACAGTGAATTAAACATTCATTTTTTTCTTCTAAGCAGGTAAATGCTGAGCAAAGTACAGCATGATCCCCATGTTCATAGGATCATTATCAGCATGATCTCCATGTTCATAGGATCATTATCTGTGATTTCTTTTATCCACCTCTGATAAAATATGACTCCTCTAGGCATTTTCTAAGTCCTCTGTGTGCCTCTATGGCATTCTTCGGTGTAAGTCTTTCATTTCAAGAGGATTCACTATTACAGTATATGTAGTTTTGTATATTGACACTAAATATAAGGATGCATCCCCTCCAGATATGAGTATTGCACTGTACTGCAAAGGGAAAACGTATGAGAAATAAAAGTGCATACCTTCACAAATGACAGAAATTTGAGGGGAGAAGTTCATGATACGAATGACTGTTGCACTCAGGAGATGTATAACCAGCCACTCTGTGAAAGCCTTTGCCAGATTTTTTTTTGACGTTGACGACAATACATTTAACATCCACCTCTTGGAAGTTAAGTCGAAAAATACTGACTGTCCAAAGGCTTCATAATGCAACAGGGTTTTCACTTGTATTGGGTGAAGACAATGGAGACCATTCCATTATGAAGTTTGGACTATACCTCCCAACAGCCAGCATTATCTATCTACTATCTATCTATATATAAAAGGATAAAAAAATTTCGGCCTAGGACAAAACAACAAAACTACACATCCCAGAAACACTAAACTTGGCAACACAACCCCTCATCCATGACTCTACGTTCATACAACAAAAAGAAAAGAAAAATAAAGTCCTAATTAGAGGGAAAGGAATAATTGTTTTTTATCCAGTTGCTGCCAGTTAGAACTCTGCCCACTTGGTCTCCTAGCAACCTACTCAGCCCAGGGGACAGGCACAGTTAGGCCTCAGACCTCTTCCTCACTGCCTATAAAATACAGATTAACTGATTTTCACTGGATTATATGGCAGTGTAGACTCAAGGCCCTTCCACACAGCTATATTACCCATTTATAATCTTATATTATCTGCTTTGAACTGGATTATCTTGAGTCCACACTGCCAGATAATTCACTTCAGTGTGTATTTTATACAGCTGTGTAGAAGGGGCCTCATATAATCCAGTTCTGAGCAGATAATATAAGATTCGAAATATACAGGAGAGTCTCACTTATCCAACATAAACAGGCTGGTAGAACGTTGGATAAGTTGGATAATAAGAAGGGATTCAGGAAAAGCTGATTAAACATCAAATTAGGTAATGATTATACAAATTAAGCACCAAACATCATGTTATACAACAAATTTGACAGAAAAGGTAGTTCAATGCTCAGGAATGCTATGTTGTAATTACTGTATTTACAAATTTAGCACCAAAATATCACAATGAATTTAAAACATTGACTACAAAAACATTGACTACTAAAAGGCAGACTGCGTTGGATAATCCAGAACACTGGATAAGCGAATGTTGGATAAGTGAGATTCTACTGTAATATGAAATAATTACTGTGGTAATCCAGTCCAACCCAATTCTGCCATGGAGGACACAATCCAAGCACGCCCAACAGATGGCCACCCAGCCTCTCAATACTACTACTACTACTACTACTACTACTAATAATAATAATAATAACAACATCATCATACAATTCTAAGGTTTGGAGTGACCCCTAAGGATTATCCAGATCAACTTCCTTATATCATGTAGGAGGACACAATCCAAGCACTCCTGACAGATGGCCATCCAATATCTGCACAATAATAATACACATCGAATCTGTGATGTCTCAGGAACCTTTGACCCATGACCCCGCAGCCATCATAGATCAAACTGAAGAGGATATGGGTTTTTTCCCATCTCAGCAAGATTCTGTTCCATTCCAGATGTCCCCTGTTGACATTTTCGTGCCAAAGCCAATTACAGACACCCTTGAAACAGAGCCTGGTTCCCCGGAAAGTGTTATGTTTGATAGGAAGTCCTTTCTCAAAATACATCGCTCCCATAAGCAGTTTCTGAGACGAAGCGCGAGATTAGCGGAGAGAGACGATTGTAATTAAACCGTTTCCCTTGGGAGGTTTCGGGGAGGCAGGCATGTTGAAACAGCTACTTTCTCTGGGGACAATTGGGGAGTTAAACACCTGTTGGGGGGGAGCTCTTGAACTTCCATAAAAGTTCTGCACTCAGCTCTCCCTATCACGGTGTCAACGTGACTGATCAAAGAAGAACATCGTCCCTTGTTTCCGCGCTCCTAAGTGGCCCTTCGGTGCGCTTACTCACGAGTAGACCGGGAGTTGCGTTTTCACGCCTGTTCAAGTTTGGACTGCGTTTCAGATCCACCACGAATTACCTTGCCTAGCCTCGAATCCCTGTCTGGACTTTACTTCAAGAATCTCCTGGTGAATCCTTGCTCTTTCCCCACTCAAACTTCCAAAGAGTTTGAGTGTGTTTCGGTTATTGGATTGTAGACTTTGGACTCTAATACTGGACACATAACTTCATTTATTTGGACTATTTTTGATCTTTCCTAAAAGGACAATTGCTTGACTATATACTCTGCATACTTTTGTTTTATTCTTTTATTGCATTAATAAAGATATTAGATTGTTTATTGGCCTCCGTGTTGGTTTCCAATGCTCACGCAGCCTAGGGGTGTTACAGAATCATAGCATCAGACAGTTAGGAGACACCCCTAAAGGCCATCCAGTCCAACCTATTTCTGCCATGCAGGACACAATCCAAGCACTCCCAACAGATGGCCACCCAGCCTCTCAATACTAATACTACTACTAATAATAACAACATCATCATACAATCCTAAGGTTTGGAGTGACCCCTAAGGATCATCCAGATCAACTTCCTTCTACCATGCAGGAGGACACAATCCAAGCACTCCTGACAGATGGCCATCCAGCCTCTACATAATAATAATGATGATGATGATGATGATGATGATGATGATAATAATAATAATAGAAGCATAGAATCCTTAAGGGCCATCCAGCCCAACCCTTTCTACTATGCAGCAGGACACAATCCAAGCATTCACAACACATGGACAACATATAAATACTATACAATACTACACAGGGACATAGACCCCCTCTACCCTCACCACTTTCACAGTACACAAACAACCAAATGCATACTAAACATAAAGACAACCATACAACAGACATTCAATACCACCACTACCTCAACAAGTTCTCACTAACACCACCAGACAACGCCACAGCAACGCGTGGCCAGGCGCAGCTAGTAAATATGTGTATGTGTGTGTGTATGTGTGTGTGTGTGTGTGTGTATATATGTATGTGTGTATATATATATATATATATATATATATATATATATATAAATGTAATGAGCATTTTTCCCATGGAGTAAACAACAAAAACACTGAACCAAATCACACCAAATTTGGCCACAAAAGACATAGTTATCCCATCTATGTCTTTCAATAAAATAAACCTAGAAATATAAAGTCCAAATTACAGAGGACGAGGAAGAGCCGTTCTCCCCCTGGCTGCCAGTCAGAGGGTAGGCTCTGCCCACTTTAGGCCCAGCCCCTTTGTGTCATAGGAACCCCTCAGCCACAATGGCGCCCAGGGGACAGGCAAGGTTCACTTAGGCCTCTTCCACACTGATTATCTGATTTGAACTGGATTATATGGCAGTGTAGACTCAAGACCCTTCCACACAGCTATATAACCCAGAATGCCAGGGCAGATAATCCAAAGTATCTGCTTTGAACTGAATTATTTTGAGTCTACACTGCCATATAATCCAGTTCAGTGTGGATTTTATACTGTTGTGTAGAAGGGGCCTCAGATAATCCAGTTCAAAGCAAATAAGATAAGATTATAAATATAATATATAAAATTGCTGTGATAGACTTGGCATGGGGATTGGGTTAGGTAAGGTAAAGGTTTCTCCTTGACGTTAGGTCTAGTTGTGTCCGACTCTGGGGGTTGGTGCTCATCTCAATTTCTAAGTCGAAGAGCTGGCGTTGTCCTTAGACTCCTCCAAGGTCATGTGGCCAGCACGACTGGAGCGCCATTACCTTCCCACCGGAGCAGTACCTATTGATCTACTCACATTTGCATGTTTTTGTACTGCTAGGTTGGCAGAAGCTGGGGCTAACAGCAGGAGCTCACCTTGCTCCCAGGATTTGAACTGCCGACCTTTCGGTCAGCAAGCTTGGCAGCTCAGCGGTTTAACCCGGTGCGCAACCGAGGGATTTGGTTAAGCAATTAAAAAAAAATTGGGAGTGGTTTGAACCCCTAAACCGCCCCCTTGGCAACAGACTTGCAGGTGCTTCACTATGCAGGAAAAAAACACCACTTTAATGGATACGGAATCGTGGGAGTTGTAGTTTTATAAGTTTTTTTTAGCCCTCTCTGCTTCACAAAGCTACAACTTAACAGCCATGGCAGTTAAAGTGGTGTCAAATTGCATTCATTCTACAGCAGCCATAGGCTGTTAGGAATTGTGGGAGTTGAAGTCCAAAACCCCTCGAGGGCCCAAGTTTGCCCAGGCCTGGCGTAGAAGATGCGGCCAGCGAAATCCCCTTCCATTCTTTAGCCAGCCACGCCCACTCCCCTCTATGACGTCACCGCCTCTCTCTCTTCCCCATCCCCGGCGGAACACGTGTTGTAGTTCGGCTCGCTCGGGAGTGCTGACGCATGCGCAGTAGCGGGACTACAAATCCCGGGAGGCGGCGGGGCACAGGCAGGGCGCATGCGTTCATCCGGGCTAGTCGCGCTCGCCTCTTTTTTTCCCTCCCCCCCTTTCCTCCTCGCTGCTGATGCAAGAGCTGAGCGCGGCGGCAAGGAGAGAAGAAGAAGAAGAGCTCTTTTGGTCCTTTCTCTTGCCTGCTTTCTGACTCAGTGGCGGCGACTGAGAGCCTTTGCAGGCCTTCGCAGAGCGGCTTCTGAGGGACAGCCATGTCTGGGGACGAGGTGAGGACAGACGAGCGCTCAGGCCGGAGGCGGTGCGAGGGCTGGGCTGGGCCGGGCCAGGCCGGGCCATGTGAGGAGCTAGGCCTCAGGCCTCCCTTCCTCTCTCGACTCCCTGGTTTGCTTGCCGTTCCGCCCTCTCTTTCCTCCCCCCACTCCTGCTTTTCCTTTATCAACCCTGGAAAGTAATGGGGAGGTTACAATCCCTTCACACGTTACACGGAGGTCATACCCAAATGTATCAAAGCGTGTTAGACTGTGGAACTCACCATGCACAGTATGCCCCCCCTCTCTTGAAGTCTGTCTAATAATGTAACGTGTGAATGCGGGCAGCGATGGTTGCCAAAACGTGACAGGGTCAAGTATGATATCCAATGGGTTGTCGGAAGGCTTTCATGGCCGGAATCACTGGGTTGCTGTGAATATTCTGGGCTGTATGGCGATGTTCCCGAAGCATTCTTTCCTGACGTTTCGCCTGCATCTCTGGCAGGCCTCCTCAGAGGTTGTGGGGTGTGTTGGATACTAGTCAAGTGGGGTCTATATATCTGTAGAACGTTCATCAGTGCCAGCTAACACCTCTCAACACAGGATTTCCCCCAGGCCGTAAACAGCCAGACCTTCAAGCCGAAAGGCTGTTCAGTGCTAATCAAGGTGTCCAGTTGAAATATTCACACCTGCCTCGAACAGACAAGAGTTCTTTCTCCGTCCTTGAACATTCCATAGATATATAAACCCCACTTGACTAGTTTTCAACATGCCTCACAACCTCTAAGGATGCCTGCCAGAGATGAAGACAAAACGTCAGGAAAGAATGCTTCTGGAACATGGCCATATAGCCCGGAAAACTCAAAGCAACCCACCAATATCCAGTGGGTTGGTGGCCCGGAAAGCATACAGGGCATGGGCAAGCTTTGGCCCTCCAGGTGTTTTGGGCTCCAACTCCCACCTGGAGGGCTGAAGTCTGCCCATGCCTGCTTTGGCCTGGGATTTCTAGTTTGGCCATTCACCAGCACTCTTTGGCAAAGAAAGCGAACAACCTTCTAAATATCTCCCAGTGTTCCATTGCATTGAGCCTTCACAGTTCAAGTGGTGCCAATTTGCATCTATTCAACAGTGTAGACCTGAGCTTTCTAAACTGTGGGCCCTTCCAGATGGGTCCTATGCCCCAGGTTTCCTACTTTAAACTGGATTATGTGAGTCCGCACTGCCACATAATCTGGGACAAGCAGAAAACCTGGAATCAGATACTGGGATATAGGGCTTGTCTGGAAAGGCCTTATGTGTCACAATACTTTACTGTATCAGCTGAAATGTGTAGGTGTGTTGCACAAACATAACAAGAAATGACAAATTTGCTTATGTATTTTTTTTACAAATCATGTTTTAAAAATAGAAAATTATAGTGTATATTGTTATCTCATACATTTCGTTGTTTAAATTTATGTAGGTGTCTATATCTTTTATAAGGGGTTGGTTTACCCTCTTCATTGCTAGTAAAACCAAATTGCTGTGTGGCGAAATGGTGCAGGTCAACAAAGTGTGTCACCAACGTGAAATGTTGTACACCATCTGGTGTAGATGGATCCCTTAGATCAGGGATGAAGAACAGACAGAGTGTGGTTGCACCCACATAATGGTATGTGTGAGTTTTCCACTTAGCATCCTTAAATATTCACAGCTGCAGCCTTCCCTGGGTACTATGGAATAATGGGAATTGTAGTTTGATGAGGCATTTAGCCTTATTTATTTAGTTAATTTATATCCCACTTTTTCTCTCCATACGGGAGACTCAAAGCGGCTCACAACTAAAATAATTTCAGTACAACTTATATACAAATATTAAAACAATCCAGGTTAAAACCATAAAAGGCATACAAAATCACATGACAAAATCACAGCAGCCCTTGAAGGTCTTAAAAACCTTCATCTTTAAAAGCCTGCCAGAATAAAAAGGCTTTAGCCTGCCGGCAGAAGGACAGCAGGGAGGGGTCCATTCTGGTTTCCCTGGACAGGGAGTTCCAGAGTTGAGGGGAGGCCACCGAGAAGGCCTGCTCTCTCATTTCTACCACCCAAGCTTGAGATGGAGTTGGGACTGAGAAAAGGGTATCTCCTGAAGATCTCAAGACCTGGGTAGGTTTGTACAAGTGGAAGCGGTCAGCCAAAGTAGCCTGGACCTGAACCATTTAAGACTTTAAGGGTCATAGCCAGCACTTTGAATTGTGTGGTAACAGACTGGCAGCCAGTGGAGCTGTCTGTAATTTGGGGGGGGGGGGATGTTCGCTCCCTGTAACCAGCCGTAGTGAGCAACCTGGCTGCAGCTCTTTGGACCAGCTGAAATTTCTGAACAGTCTTCAGTGGCAGCCCCAAGTACAGCACGTTACAGTTATCTAGATGGGATGTAACTAAGGTGTTTACTACCATGGCCATATCTGGCTTCTCAAGGAATGGGCGCACAAGTTTTAATTGTTCAAAGGCCTTCCTAGCTACCTCTGATAACTGGACCTCCAGATTCAACGCAGAGTCTAGGAGGACTCCCAAACTGTGAACCTGTGTCTTCTGGGGAGGTGTGACCTCATCCAACATAAGATTCCCTGATCTGCCTTCCTACTGACTGGAAGTACCTCTGTCTTGTCTGGATTCAGTTTCAATTTGTTTGCCCTCATCCAATCCATTACTGATGATAGGCACTGGTTTAGAATCAGGATAGCTTCCTTGGCTTTAGCCTTCTCTGCCAAAGAGTGATGGTGCCTCATCTAAAACTACAAATCGCAGGATTCCATAGCATTCAGTCATGGCAGTTAAATGATATTAAAAGCATTCATTCTACAGGGTAGGTGCATCGTAATTATATCCTTGCTCTTCTGGGGACTTTTCTGTCTTTTATATATTTTCAAATAAGCAGTGGTGTTCCTCGGTTGCAGTGTAAAAAGGAAGAGGTGCGTCCTTCTGGACACTATTACATTATGTCCTATTCCTACTGGTGTGTCAATATTCGTTATACCTTTAAGTTTGATATGTACTGCATCTGAAGAAGTGGCCTTAAGTCCACAAAAGCTCCTAAAATAAAAATCATAAGTCTTAAAGGTGCTGCCACTTTCACTTTTCCTTCCTCTCCCATACTCCCTTGTGTGCATTATATGTATTCGTGTTTTTGGCCATAAACTACAGCAGTATAGAGATGCAGTTGTACGTAAACAACACAATCCTAAATATGGAATGGGTGAATTACATTCCATTTAATACACACAGATTACACCCTCTGTTCTTGCTTGGATAGTTTAGGGCCAAGACGATACCATTTTGCCAACATTTTTCATGAAAGAATACTAAATGACTGTTCACATGTGCTTCTATGTCTGACTAGAGTCTCATACAGCTCTTTTAAAATTAATAATTTATGAAAATTATTTATGGAAGGCACTATAGTACATACAGATGGAAATAAGTTGTCCTTTAATTCAGTTGCTAGTCCTAACTAGAATAGACCCTTAGGATTAATTGCTGGGTGATAAAACAGTTTATTTGGTCATTCTATTCTGGATGGGAATAGCATCTAAATTTAGGCCTTGTTAATCTGCTAATTGTGTGTAAAAGTACTTATTTCAGTGAGCTAGCTTTTGTCTAAATGTGGGTATACATCTCTTAAAATAATGTATAGCTTATATGTAGTTTGGTTGATGTGGTGATTCAGTTTTAAAACCAGTTGCTCTATTGAATTGTCTGCAGCAGTAGTTCTACACAATTTGGGTTCCAGAGAGGTTGTAATTTGTAAGAACCTTCTCCACCCTTGATATTTTGGATTACAACTCCTCGTATTTTATGTGGCACGCCTTTTGCCCAAAACAAAAATTGAGCAGCAGGTTGGGGAAGGTTGCTTTACAACTCAGAAATTTCAAAGAAATGAAATGAATGTATTATAGTGTAGAGGAAGAAAAACTGTTTGAGAAAAGATAATAAAACACAAATCCTGACAACACTGTATACTTTTGAGAGGCTTATCGCTCTTTACAGCACTAATTGCTTGTTAAGATGATAGTAATGATGATATTATTTATCTCCTGCCTTTTCTCCAGATTGGGGCTTTAAAGCAGCTTTTAACAATTAAAAAAGATATGGATGAATATTAGATACAAAAGTTTAAAGAAGTTTAAACAATTTAAAAAAAATGAAAACCAGATTGAAACAGGCATTGTAAAGACACACACACCCCAGCACATTTAGCGTAGCACATACATTGTGTAAGACGAGCTATATATGTTCACCAGTTACATTCCTACTGGAATACAAATCCTTTCTTGTCTCCGAAAAGAATTCCAGAGCCTGGGAGCAGCCATTGGGAAGGACCTCTCCTTCGCTTCCATCAGCTGTACTGTACATTTAAGGGTAGTGGGACAGAAAGAAGGGCCTTCTCAACAAATCTAAATGCACAGGCTGGTTCATAAGGGAGAATACAGGCCCTGAAGTAACCTTGATCTGATCTGTATAGGACTTTAAAGGTTATAATCAGCACCGAATTGTGCCCAGAAATGGACCAGCAGCCAGCAAAGATACTGCAAAAGGGGAGTTGCATGCAGCCAGCCCTAGTGAGCAATCTTCCAAATACTTTTCAAATGTAGAGTGCATTATAATAATCTGATTGGAATGTAAATAAGGCATGGGTCACCATGGCCAGATCTGATGTCTCAAGGAATCGGTGCAACTGGTGCACAAACTTTGTGCAAATGCATGCCTAGGCATTACTGAAAATTGGGCATGGAGCTGGAGCTGATATAGGGAGCTCATGTGCGCTCTCCCCAGGTTGGATTCGAACCGGCAACCTTCAGTCAGCAACCCAACCTTCAAGTCATCAGTCCTGCGGCACAGTGATTTAACCCTTGCCATCGGGGGCTCAGTGGTAGAAATGATTACTATAGAAACTAGTACTGTGCATCACAAAGTATGTATCAGTGTCTCTTTATAATTCTGATGCCAGTCTATGACTAAATTACCTTTTTCAAAACATGTCTCAAAAATACTCGTATGTGATTTTATCCAATTATTATTTGCAAACATAAGGGATTATTGCATGCTCTTAAGTTTACAATTGATACCTTCAGCTATAAAGTACTGTGGTGGCAGTACATACATCTGAAATGTCAGGTTGGTGATAGATAAGAAGGGTCTCTCTGTAGCATCCCCTTCATTGTGGAATTCCTTCCTGAGGGAAGCCAACTTCATTCTTGTACTGCTAGCTGGTGGCCATCTTATATGTTTGTGTCTTCCAAATTGCCTGTTGACTTATGGCAGCCTGATTAATTTTATTTTTCATAGGCATATTATCAGATGTGGTTTTTTTCTCACTCCTCTGAAATAGATCCAATAGCACCTGGTATTCATTGGCGGTTTTCCATCCAAGTACTAACCAGGGCTAGTTTCACTTAACTTTCAAGATCCATTCAGTTTTGAAGCCATTTAGGCCAATAATTTAATTATTCCCTACCACTATTAGCTTTTAAAACTGGCTTTTAAAAATGTTTGCATCTTTTTTTTTTTTTTTTAAAAAAGAATGTATAAGCCATGTAAATAAAAGGTTTTTCCCTGACGTTAAGTCCAGTCGTTACCGACTCTGGGGGTTGGTGCTCATCTCCATTTCTAAGCCGAAGAGCGTTGTCCATAGACATCTCCAAGGTCATGTGGCCGGCATGACTGCATGGAGCGCCGTTACCTTCCCGCCGGAGTGGTACCTATTGATCTACTCACATTTGCATGTTTTCGAACTGCTAGGTTGACAGGAGCTGGGGCTAACAGCGGCCACTCATTCCTCTCCCGGGATTTGAACCTGGCACCTTTTGGTCCGCAAGTGCAGCGGCTTAGCGTTTTAACGCACTGTGCCACCAGGGGCTCCTATAAGCCAAGGACTGTTGTAAAAATCCCAGTGGATCATGTACTATCACACCAGGAATTTTAGGTTTCATAATTCATAATTACATATAATACAACGTTGTTAAAGGTCTTGTACAGAAAGTTATTGCACACCCAGTAAGGTAATAACTTGCATAGGCCAATGGAAATGTCGCAGCAATATATTTGGTCCACCAATGACACTTTTGGGGAGAGTACTTTTAGTATGTCTCAGGCCCCTTCCACACAGCTGAATAAAAACTTGCATTATCTTTGAACTGGGATATATGGCAGTGTGGCCTCGGATAACTGGATATTGTGGTACTTTCAGCCTTGATATTCTGGGTTATATGGCTGTGTAGAAGGGCCTTCAGTAATAGTGGAACCAATCTAGTATCATGGCGTGGTCTGCCTCTATTGTATACCATGGGAAGTAATCCATAAAAGTGTTTAACATGAGATGGTCCAATCAGTCTAACTAGCTTAAATTGAACTGAAGTTGAAGTAGTTTTGAAAAAAATTGTTTTAGAATTTCAGTTTATTGCCAAAGAGAATAGCATAATCATATTGGAAATAGTTTTCCATATTAAATTTGCCAAAAGTTTGGTCACCTTTCTTCTTTAAATACACATTCGTGTGTGCACGTGCATGTGTGTTTTATGGGGATTTTTGCTTTCAGGAAACATTAGCTTGCATATTTTATTTCCTAAAAAGTCCAGTTTAACCAGACCCTGTGATGAGATTTTATGTTATTACTCATCTCTGAAGTACATCAGTGTGATTACGTTGTTATTACATAGCTTGGGCTAAGAGATAAAATGAACATAACCATAGACCTTGTTTTGTTGCTGTCTTGATTTCAAAACCTAAATACTGTGTTCAAAATTGTCTTCAGGCAAAAACGAGAATTAATATCTCATGTACACTAAGATGTACTTTCAAACTGTGTTTGTTAAAAGTGCTGCTATTGAGGTTGCTGATAAAATGTGTGTGATCTTAAGATTGGTATTGTGTCTGTTCAAATAAAAGTATTTGTGTGTGTGAGAGAGTGATTGATGAAGATGTATTGCCTATTGCAAAACTTGCATTCATTGCTTTTCTTGCAACAACTTATCTTTTTATCAGTGAAGATAAGAAACAAATGGAAGCTACTTCCCCATTTTTACTCAGTAGGGAAGTAGTTTGCTTCTTTCAAAAAAATCAGTACTTCTTGAAATGGCTTTTCTTAGTTGATTTGAAAGTAACCCGAGCAGTTCTAGTTGATTCCTCTCAGCTTATAACTGGCTTATATCAAGGTGGAAAGTTTTTTTAATGGTTACCTAAATATGTGTAGTAGATGGCCTGAAAACTGAAGAACTGTCATGAAAAATCACTATTAAAGTGCTTAAAGAAATTTTTCTTTCTTCCAGATGATTTTTGATCCTACTATGAGTAAGAAGAAGAAGAAGAAAAAGAAGCCTTTTATGCTTGATGAAGAGGGAGGAGATGCACAAACAGAAGAAACACAGTTATCAGACACGAAAGAAGTGGAGCCAGAGCCAGCAGAAGACAAAGATACAGAAGCTGATGAAGAAGACAGTAGGAAAAAGGGTAAGATGTTACATCTTTGTTAGAAGTGCCTGCAAAGCTATCTTCTTCAAATGGAATATTATGTGCAAAAGAAGTCACTGTATTCACTTTGTAATTTTTAAAAGAAATCCAATGTAACGGATATCTGTGAAATCTGGGGAAATGAATCTTGTATTCCTTACCATGATCTCCTTGGAAAGAGGGTACAAAAGACATAATAAAACATCATCTACATTCAGTTTGATGCAGTCTGGACACACCTAAACCTAATAAAATCAAGAGGGTTTCAGCACATCTAAATGAACTGTCAGAATTTAAAAACCAACGAAAGACTTATTTCTTCTGGCAGCCTACCCAGCCAGTTTTAAGTATGAATTTTAAACTCTTATTTTGTGTTTAATCTCGATACTATGTATTTTAATATGTATCTTATAGAAATAAGTTTTGATATTATTTTTATAGAAATACATTTTAATATGTGTATTTATAGAACTTTTACAATGTTTATGTGTTTTAATTATTCTGTAACCCACCTTGAGCAACAAGGAGAGGCGGATAAGAAATAATAATAATAATAATAATAATAATCTAACACTTCAAAGGACTAGCACAAGATTACCCATTTGCTACATATAATATGCTTATTAAGACATTTGGTACTTTCTTTCAGTGCCAGAATAATTTACATATACATTGAAAGATCAGTACAAATAAGACAGGCTTTGCATTCTCACTTAAGATCTTAATAATGCTAGAAGAAAAGGAGTTAAATAGGAGAAACGAAAACAAGAAAATTCAGTCATATGTTCTTAATCCATGAGTTTTTAACTTATATAAGGCTTATGACCGGATTTAATGTATCCGTTATGCAGGTTAACACTATTGTCTCCCTCACTGTGACAATCTAAATTAGCAATTGTTCAAAGAGAGGAGCCAAAAAACCTAAATCCAATTGCTATTATCTCTAGAGCAGATCTTTTGAGTCAGTGGAACTTAAACAAATGACGGCTTATCATCAGCAATTGATTCAATAAGTCTATTTAGTTGGGACTGTAATCCAACTGCTTAGGTAGATGAACATAATAGCTGAGCTGGCATGATGTTTCTGCTTTTATATTTCCTTCTTCTGTGCTCTTGTGGACTGGCTACTGAATGACGTTTGAGAGAGGATCCCAATGCAGATGCTTGCTGGCTTTCTCTCGCTCAGTTATTTTTACATGTTCACACTCTGTACTACCAGTTGTAGCTGGTTCACCTATGGAACATATTTCATGTTTGGAACCCATTTTGGATATTCCCTGGTTGTGTTCTCACTGTGCTATTTTAATTTTTTATCTGGCTCCAAAAACAGCAACAGCCTGCTATGACTGTTGAAACAAAGAAGTGTTGATGTAAGCCCACATCATCCTGAGGCATGCTATGTACTGTACATCAAGTCAGGAACTTTATTTAAACAGAGAAGCAGTTCTTGTAGCCAATTCTGTTCTTTCCTGATTATTTGAACTGCTAGTTGCTCGGCAATGTGATGCTTTCTAGCCCAGACAGCCTTGGTAATCATCAGGAATTATGAAAAGTGCATTTCCAAATATCTAAAGTGCAACATATTGCCAAACTCTGGCATAGACCATATTTTTCATATTGCTGTACTAATGCAGAATAATTTTTCAGGTAAGCTTTTGCATGTGTTCTGACATTTGCATTATATGGGAGATAAAATCTTCTGATTTTATGAAATGATTTTAAATTCAGAAAAGTCCTGAAACTCAGCTGAGCATTGTTAGGTTGCTTGAATTTGATTAACAACTATGTTCCGCCATGGAAGATACTTTCTTCTGAACTAGTAACAATTGCTAACTTTCTGATGCTTTGTACCATTTTTTTTATTTTCAGATGCCACAAATGACTTAGATGACTTAACTTTCTTCAATCAAAAGAAAAAGAAAAAGAAAACAAAAAAGATATTTGATATTGATGAAGCAGAAGAGGGTGTAAAGGTCAGTCGACATAAGGCCAAAGATAATGTTTTTAAAAATTTGTCTGGTTTCTTGAAATATCTGTAACCACAGTAAAACTGATACTCCTTGATACATTTTATATTTAAAGCTGGATTTTTTTTAGCATTCTAATCTTTTGATTTTTTTCCAGTAAGAGTGGGCTAGTATTAAACAGTAATACAGATGTAGTCGAACTAAACAATGATTTATGTACTCAACTAAATTATATGTTAAATTTAAATGTGACCATTTCTAGAATCTTTATACATTTGCCTTTCTGTGGATATTGTAGGAAGTTAAAGCATTTAATAACTACAATATCATTTTATTGTTAGACTGAGGACACATATACACTGATTAATGCAGCTTGGAGGGAACGTCAGTGTGTGGCTGCTATACAATGCATGCTGAGAAAGTTCACTGTTGCTCACTTTTAATTAAACCCTTTGACTTGAGATAGGCAAAGTCAAAGGATATTCTGAACTAGAGCCTGTGATGCACATTGGCGTACTCTATAAACCAGGCTTCTTACACTTTTTCAATTCACAACCCCTTTCTGCCCAAGAAATTTTTGTGTGATCCCAGGTATATAGGTATATAAAACAGGTATAAAAACCAAACATTTACTGATAATAAATCAGCATTTGCAAGGCTTGCTAAACAGGATGATTTTCCTTTTTACGAAGTACTGCTGAAGTATTTTCTGCATAGTCCACTGTAAACACTGCATATTGTTGCTAACAGATTTGTGTAAATTGGTAGCGTTCAGAAACCTTTTACTTTTGCTAATTTTTGTCTGACCCCCACATTGAGCTAAGGCTATAAACCACATGGCAGGATGAAATCACGTAACAGAATGTGAATCACACCCATTGTGGTCCATTGATGCACACATGCACATTCTGGAGGGCTGTATTCATTTTAAAATGCTTATGTTTATTTTATTCCTCCTTGTTGCTAGAAAAGCTGTTGCACCCTGTATCAATTTAATTTGATTTTTTGTGTGAATTTGATTGGTTCAAAATGGTCACAAGTGACTGGCAACTAGCTATCATGGGAATTCTCTTCAAGAGTGAGAAATTTCCATCAGCATTTGAGCAATGGGGAAACATAATTTTAATATGTATTTTGCAAAGTGCTTAAAATGTAATCTTTCCATCTTTTTTCTAATCATTAAATTGTATTTGAGTTCAGTCGGATTGACGCCCAAGTAGCTTTTGTGCAGTTGGAATGTGAAATGCTTTGCAGATTAAATTTGAGTCCTTTTTACTATGCCTAAAAGTGGCTTATATTGGAGAAAGGTGGATTATAAATGAAATAATATTGAATAACTTCTGTGTTCATTTGTATCTTATTATGTTGTCTCTTGTGCATTGTTTTAAAGGATATGAAAATTGAGGGGGATGTGCAAGAGATGTTAGAACCAGAAGATGACCTTGATATCATGCTTGGCAAGAAGAAGAAAAAGAAGACTGTGAAGTTTCCAGATGAAGATGAAGTGTTGGATAAAGATGAAGGTAAATTTTGCTGATTTTTCAAGGGATGCAACCAACGGTTTAAGAGTGTGAGTCAAATGTATTAATAGTTGAATTGTGTAACAAATTTGTGTGAAGCAAACGAAAAGTTGCTTACCTTACAGGTAAGTGCTTTCATATCAGCATGCACATTTCCTCTCCATCCAGCACCTCATTGTAAATCCACATCCCCGCCTTACAATTTAATGCCCTGAGAAGACAGAAAAAACTAAAGGGAAAGGTTGTTTTTCTCTTTTAACATTCTCAAAAACCTATTTGAGTGCTGTGGGGTGAATTCTGAGACACTGTATTTTTTGTATCTTGTCATCCCTATGATAATTAAAAAGGTAGATGAAGAGATGTGTATTGAAAATGCAGTTGCAACTATCAAATGATTTTTCTCAGTATAGCTGTAGATAGGTAGCATTAGTTAAGGAATAAAGTACTCTGATGTAGAAAAATTGGTTAAGATTAGTTTCATTTCAATCATCTGATCAACAATAACCATAAATCTAAAACAGGAATTTCATTGTTGTGACTCTTCAAGAAACCCTGGGAACCTTCTGGTGTGTGAGAAGTGTGTGCCCTTTTGTCTAAAACCTAAACAGACATGGATTTATGATGCAGATTTGACTGAGGTTTCATATGTTTTACACATGATATAAATCAAATGTTGTGTGTTGCTTTCTTTTTCATTCTGGGAAAGTGATGAAATTCTACTTCTGAATGATTGGGTAATAGTCGCCATTGATTTCCCTTCGCAATAGTTGCATCTATAGTTCACTCATCTAAGGGAGTGAATTAAGGGTGCAACTGCTCTTTTGGCACTACAGAGCCCACAGTGCCAAGGAAAGAAGACAGGCAGGCTGGTGAGTGAGTTTGCCTACCAACCTGTACTCTCCACAGTGCTACAACATTTAGTTCGGAAGGGACAGGTGAACAGATGGGGGAACTCGTTCACCTGCCTGCGCAGCTGTGCCTCAAAGGGTTTTTTTTCACCACATAAAAGTCACCACCACATAATAGTTGCACCTCCCCCTTTTCCCTCCAAAAGGGGGGGGGGGAAGTATGATGACTGTGATGAAATACTCTTAGTTCTTAGTTCTGCAATTTCATTTACAAAATTCCTTATAAAGTTGTACTTAGTCACACTTTGAGTGTATATCAGTGGTTCCCAAACTATTTGGCCTACTGCCCCCTTTCCAGAAAAAATATTACTCAGCGCCCCCTGGAAAGGGGGGCATGGTTTAGAGGGGTGGGTGTGGCTCCTGCTCAAGATGGTGGGACTGAGCCTCTCCCCTAGTCCAAGATGCAGGGCTGGGAGGGGGAGGGGTAGATGGGCAGGGCCACAAATGGGTGGCCAGGACTGGGATGAGCAGAGTTACGAGCTCTGAGGCAGGGCTGAGCTTCTATCCCTGTCCTGCGGCACCTGCTAGCCACCTGCTAGGGCAGGGCCTCTTCCCAAGTGCCTGACGGGGTTGAACCTCTATACCCCACCCCTGTGTTCTAACAAGTACCTCAGGGGAGGTATACAGGGGCTCAGCCCTGTCTCGTGCTCTTGGGAAGAGGCCCCGTCCCAGCCCCACCCTTTAGTCCTAAAAGGCATCTCAGGAGAGGTATAGAGGCTCAGCCCTGTCTCAGGCTCTTGGAAGGAGGCCCTGCGTCCTTCCCTAGCTCCGTCCTCTGTGTCCCAACAAGCACCTCAAGAGAGGTATAGATTCTCAGCCCTGTCTCGGGCTATTGGGAAGAAGCCATGCCCCTCACCTGGCCACACCCCTTGTGTGTTCTAATAGGTGCCATCACCTGCAGCGCCCATCGGGGGGCGGTAGCACCCACTTTGGGAATCACTGGTGTATATCATATTAGACAAACTGGGTAGTTTTACAATTATAATCAGTTTTATTAACATATCAAGAAATTACATTCAGGCTTTAGTTACTGTAAATAATGGAGTTAATTGAATCCAAAAGGGCATATCTATGCATTATGCTGTATAGGAGTCCCATTAGTTATCTCATTAGCCTAAGTCAGCAAGATATGTAGTGAGGAATGGAGGAAGACAGCATCTGAAAACCTACACTTTGCTCAGTCCTGATTAGGGACTTGGAAAATGTTTCATATTTTGATTCATATTTTAGTGGCAAAGGGCATGATCCTAAATTGTTCAGAGATGCTTCCACACACATATGTAAAGTAACTTAAAGTAGCGTAATGGGAATACTAGTTGTGGTGGTGGTGGTGGGGTGTTTTCTTTTTCAAGTGCCTGTTCAGATAATTGTTTACTTTTTACAAGTATCATTTTGAGGGACAAAAAGAGCCTGCTGTAGTAAGGCTTGGATGAAAAGCTCTAGTCTTCTGAAACTTTGTATATGGGTTCAGCTATTCTACTGTCTGGATGATTTTGTTTTTATTCTGTATTTTTAAGAGAAAAATTATACCTTGTCATCAGGGCCATAGCCAGAAAAAAATTTCTGGGGGGGGGGGGTTGAACACCTAGCACATACCCCTCCCCACTACAAACCTGTCAATATCTGCTTGAGATAGTGCCTGGAGGGACTCTTAATGTTTTGCATCTCATAGACTTAGCATGGGGATTTGGTTAACCAGTTAAAATTCATGAGTAAACGAGAATTTTTTTATAACTTGAAAAATTTCGGGGGGGGGGGGTTGAACCCCTAAAACTCCCCTCTCGCTGCAGGCCTGCTTGTCATATACAAGCTCAACTACAGCTGTTTGAATCTCACGAGTATTTAATTCTTTTTAGCATTTGAGGATGAAGATAGCAAAAAAGATGATGGAATCTCTTTTAGCTCTCAGTTGGGGCCTGCATGGGCAGGCTCAGAGAGGGACTACACGTATGATGAGGTAAATATTTTCTTAACATGTTCTGATCTCTGTCTTTTCCATGCTGCTTCATTTGAAGGGGGTGCAGTAACAAAGTGAGGCTAATAACTATTTTAGATTTATACAGTGCTGGGACATATGGTTAAACTTAATTTGAAGTCATATGAACAAAAAAAAATGGAATATATTCTTAACCAGGCTTCTTTGGAAACAGGATTTCCTGGGAAGTCGGTAGAACTTCCATGCAACATTATTACAAATGAAAAATAAAATTAAGATGCAGATAAATTTTAAGCAGGGAATTTGAATTGTTTTTTTCAGGGGCTCCTCCAGGGTAAAAATGTTGCCAAAAGCTGCTTCAGAGATGAATTATTGTTACATGCCATCAAATCTTTTTCCGAGAGTCCATAAAATCATCATCATCCAGGAGAATCATGTTTAGCAAGTCCTTGTTGGATCATTCTGGATGAACTTTCTTCTTGCTACAGATGTTACACATGGCTTGTGACACTTTGGAATATTATTTTCATTTATTTAACAGATTTACACCTCACCATTCTCACAGGTCAGGATTTTAGGCAGGATTCTTGGAGTGTGCTAATTTAAATTATTCATTTCCAGACAGGAAATGTTTTACTTTGTTGATTAAAAAATACCCTGCTTTTAAATAAGTACTGTAAAAATATAATACTGGAAAGTGGCTATAATGAATGGTGTTTTACTAATATTCTTTCACCTATATTTGCAGTTGCTGAATCGTGTATTTAACATTATGCGAGAAAAAAATCCAGACATGGTAGCTGGTGAAAAGAGAAAATTTGTCATGAAACCTCCCCAAGTTGTAAGAGTAGGAACCAAGAAAACATCATTTGTCAACTTCACAGATATCTGTAAACTGTAAGTTTGGCTACGTTGTGATTTGGGGCAGAAAGTTACAAGATTGAGAGTGCATGTCATAATGTCTTGTTTTACACAATGGCCTGAATCTGCTGTTAAGAGTAGAGCTATTGAAACATTTCAGTTTGGTCATTTGTTGGTTCACCATTGATTGATTGATTGATTGGATCTGCTCTAGTAAGGAGCAGTTAGTAAGATTTCCAGCCTGTTAGTCTTTAATTGCGTGGATTGGAATGTACAGGTGTAGAATTCATCTATTGCCTGCCCTGTCCGAAATTATATGATTTTTCTCTTATTCAGTGGATTGAATTTATGCTGTCAATGTACTTGCGAAATCCTTATTCGTTTGTGGAGAAGAAACTCCCAGTGAAGTTGGATCCCTGTACCTGATGTCTCGATGTCATTGGAAATAGACTGTTACCTGAAACTAGCATAATGTTATAAGCTATCAGAGTATTGAGAGTTTCTCTTTTTCAATTCCAAATGTGTGCTGTGTGTCAAGAACTCTGGTATTGATGATATGGCTTTGGAGCAGGGTTAATGATGTCATCTGTTATGTGCCTTCATGTGTTGGTTAATTGCCTGAATACAGATAGTGATCGTTAGGACAGTTGTTCCCAACCTTTGGTCCTCCAGGTATTTTGGACTTCAGCTCCCACAAATCCTAACAGCTGGTGAGATGACTTGGATTTATGGGAGTTGAAAGTCCAAAACTCCCGAAGGACCAAAGGTTGGGAACCACTGTGCTAGAGAATCCTGTAAAGGATACCAAAGAAAATTTACAAATCGGAAGCAGTTGTCATTTGTAAATACAGTAGGCCATCCACATTTGCTGGAATTTGGGTTGTAGGACTTGTGCAAAAGTGGAAAAACCACACATTAAAAACA
The DNA here is from genome assembly GCF_035594765.1 of Anolis carolinensis. Lineage (NCBI taxonomy): Eukaryota > Metazoa > Chordata > Lepidosauria > Squamata > Anolidae > Anolis > Anolis carolinensis. The sequence goes on along the minus strand of NC_085844.1, from coordinate 217,519,864 downwards.
CATTTTTTAAATTAAGAGAACACCTCTCTAGGAATCTCTACGCTCTCCAGTGTAGCTCTGTGGAGTAGTGCTAGATGAACAAAATTTATAGTGGCCATATTAATCAAATTTGCAAAAGTCAAACCTGCAGATTTATGTGTGTAGAGCTTGGGGAAAGAAAGGGTTAACTTGTGTTTCTTAAAAAGTATCTTTGTAAAGTAAGCAATTTTTCATGCCCTTTGTGGTACCGATTGTCCCTGCCTGTCTTGCACTCAGAACCATCTTTGCGTATTTTTATCTTTTTGAAAGAGCTGAGAGTGTTGTTATGATTCTTCACTGAAAACATTGTCATGGGAAGGCAGCCGGTGCAGCATTGCATTCTGCATTTGAAAATCATCATTTGGTATTTTATTTGGTTGCACCCTGTCGTTTAAGACTCTTACTGCTGAAAAATGTAATGTGATATTTACATGAATTTCATTGAGTTGGTTGTCATCTTGTGTTGTGTTTATAAACTTTATCTATAATTCATTTTTGTTTATTCTGACCTTTTCAGATATCCTGAAAACAGATTTACTGAAATAGTCTTTGTTGAAGGTTTTATGTCATTGCTGCTGCTTACATGTATTGAGTATTGTGCATAGATGAAATCCTGGGTTGTAAGATGTACAGGATGAAAATATGGTGGTGCTTTTAAGAACACAGAGCATTTAAACTCTATGATGTCCAGTTAGGTTGATTAAGAGTTATCTGCTTAAATAGCAGGTACAATTTATTCATATGCATTTGTTCACATATGCATAGATTTATGCATATAAGCATACATACATACATGCATGTGTATTTTGTGATGGTAACTAGATGTCTGTAATCCTTCTGTTTTTAGATTACATCGTCAACCAAAGCATCTCCTGGCCTTTTTGCTTGCAGAATTGGGTACAAGGTGAGCACTTTACACTTTCTAAATGTTTATCCTTTCATTAATGTATTTCATTTAGAATCTTCTGATAATGAATATAATAGCAAGACTTGTATGAGCATTTTAAAAACAATTCACTAGCCTTTTCCACTCATCTTATAGCAGCAATCAACCACCCACCTAGAAAGTTTTTGGATTCTAATGTGAAGTTATCATACAGAAAACCTCACATTAGAATGCCTTTTTTGCTTTGTTAAGAATTATTAGGGCAAAACTAAATACTTCACTTTGCCTGCTGTTGATTCAGTTTAGTGGGTGATGTAGTGTTCTAACTTGTTGGTAATTTATGATTGGACAGATTACACTATGGAATATGAAGCATGTTTGCATTTTAGTGTTTGGATTGACCTATGAAATAGTGGCGGTGCTGGTGGTTGGAGGTTTACATTTGATGTAACTTGAAAGTTATGGGTGTGGCTCCTAATTGTTGACAGATTGCCAATTATGTTCAGTGCTTTCTGTAAACTACATAGTTATAGTATTGCTGTAAGTGGTTGCTGTAACCTGCTGTCTTTGCACATCTTCCCATCAGTAGAGGCTTGATACTGAAGTACACTGCAGCATGTTTGAATGTTTCTTTTTCAACCCAGTGTAAAGATACCTGCACTATTTTCATGATCAGGCAGGCCCTTTCTTCCTGTCCCACCATTCATTAGAACAGTGCTTCTCAACCTGTGGGTCCCCAATTGTTTTGGCCTTCAACTTCCAGAAATCCTAACAGCTGGTAAACTGGCTGGGATTTTTGGGAGTTGTAGGCCAAAACACCTGGGGACCCACAGACTGAGAACCACTGCATTAGAAGCATACTGTTCATGGCAAATACTGCTGGGCTGCTACTAATCTATTTTGACTTAGCTACAAGAGCTTTCCAGCTTGGGACTGGGGACTTCTGTGTATTTTGAAATTTGCAGTTACAGTAGAGTCTCACTTAAACGGGCCGGCAGAACGTTGGATAAGCGAATATGTTGGATAATAAAGAGGGATTAAGGAAAAGCCTACTAAACATCAAATTAGGTTATGATTTTACAAATTAAGCACCAAAACATCATGTTATACAACAAATGTGACAAAAAAGTAGTTCAATATGTAGTAATGTTATGTTGTAATTACTGTATTTACGAATTTAGCACTAAAATATCACAATATATTGAAAACATTGACTGCAAAATGCGTTGGATAATCCAGAATGTTGGATAAGTGAGTGTTGGATAAGTGAGACTCTACTGTACTTACATTCTTCATACTGAATTAGAAAGTTTCCCCTTTGCTATTACTTTTTGGGTTTTAGTGGGTTGTGTGGCACTGGATACATTGGTAACCAGTTATGGCAACATTAAAATATTGTTTTTATTTTTGTTGTTGTTAAGGACAGCTCTTCCTCTTTTGTATCAGGCAGTAAACACATTCTTAGTAAGAATTTGGAAATGACTGGCCCAGACCAGGACAAGGTGTATTCTGAACTTCTTATATCTACGTCAGTTTCTCTGCTCTCTTTTTTCTTAAAGAAGAAATGACTGCTGAGGATAGTGATGCTTCTTTGTCTTGGGGGTTACATGAACCAAACTGTTGGCACTCCAGGACTTTCACCTTTCATGTTTATGTTGCACTCATCATTAGGGAGAATTACATTAAAGCCTCTAATCTATAAAATTGTTCTTTCAAATAGTGGTTCAATAGATGGTAACAACCAACTTGTAATCAAAGGACGATTCCAACAAAAACAGATAGAAAATGTCTTGAGAAGATATATCAGTAAGTATATTGAACAACTGTATAAATGTGCTAATCTGTCTTTCAGAAAGTTTTTGACCTTTTATTTTCACGTTTCAGTCCTTTAAACACATATGCCCAAGTCTCATAAATGGCTAGTATACACATAAATGTTTCGAAGTCTTGTATTATAACCCACATAATCTGTAAAGAGATGTATTACTTCTTTCAGAGAGACAGGTTGACAGTTGTAAAAAAAAAAAGCTCTAAATTTGAGAATAAACCAGAATTAGCACTGCAATAATCAATTTTCACTTTCATTGAAAAACCCTACAACAAGTTTTGTTGGTTTCCAAAGCACAAGCAGTATTTGGATTAGGTGGGCACTTAGAGCATTAGAGCGCTTATGGGTGCAATTGCTTGAATTAGCACATATGGGAAGAGGTTGTCCTTTGACATTTTTCTAGCAGATTAATAATTATTACATTTATGCTAATGAATTTCATGATTCTTTTCTACTCTTTTTGCTTGTAAAACTATTTTAAAGATTACTCATGTAAAAGCTCTTCTGGCATTTTGCTATCTTACCATGCAATAAGTAGCTCAGTGGCCAAGCACATGCTTTGTTTGTGAAAGGTGGTACTAGGCTCAATATACATTTCCATTGGAAGGATTGGTGAGAGAAAAGATTGTCTAACAGCTGATTGCCTAACAGTCACTAATACATCAGTATTTCCTTTGCTGACTGTACAAGCTGGTGGTGTGAGTCAGAATAAGGCAGCTGGTATATATAAAGGATGATGACAGAGATTATGATTTTCATTTTTTAGAATGTGTGATTTTCTGTGTATTTGATGTGAGAAATACTGGAATTGTAGCCTAAATATCTTTTAAGATCCAGGTCTCAGATTGCTCCTAAATAAGCCTCTTGTCATATTTTCCACTTACTTGAATATGATAGCTAGCTGCATGTAGCAAGTAGTGAGAGAGGTATAATATTTTTATAGCTCTTTTGTCTGTGCCACCTATGGCCCAACTGTGTAGGAAAATGTAGTAATAAGATAGTGTTCAATATAATTTATGTGGTAATGAATGTAGAAATGTGTTGATGGGGGCCAGATAAGAGATGCTGAAAGTAGAATGAATGAAATCCACTCGTTTATTAAAGTAGACCTTCTACTTTTGGGGGAGTTGGGGTGCAGGACTCTGCAAATAAAAAGCTATTGTTTTTAAACTGAGAGACCACTTCTCTAGGAGTCTCTAGGGTTCTAGGATGTTTCTTTGGCCAAAGGTTGTTCATATTAATTAAATCCACAAATAATCAAATCCTCAAAATTTAAATTAACAGATTTGGAGGAACATCTGTACTGTATGGCAGTGCAATTGTAGCCTATGAATATATTTGTATGTTTTGACCTGGGAAGTATTATATTTTATTCTTTTGGTAACATACTTATTACCTGTCCTGTATTTTGAGATCTCAGGGCATTGCACAATGCCAGTTTGTTTAAGATTTCAGCTGCCTTTCAAAGTAGTGCTGCCCAGATACAATAAATAACTATTAACACAGTCCAACAAAAATAAATATTGGTGTCTTGCTTTTTATGCTTGTTCCTGGGGTTATGTGGGATGCTGATTTAGAAAATTGCATTGGATTGGCCACATCAGCTCTAGTTTCTTAGATATGGTTTCTTATGTGTGAGCAGATGGTGACTGGTAGATGGTATATGTTCTGTAACTCAAAAGCTATAGCTGATAGGGGAAAATCGGTGTTATTTTTGGAATTGGCAGACCAAATATACCCAGAAACGGGGCTAACATTTGAGGCACCAAAATGTGTGTTGGCTTGTGTAATCTTGCATGGTTGAATATATGTCATTTTCAGTATAACCATAATTGAAATCATGTTTAATTGTTTCCCCAGAGGAATATGTCACCTGTCACACGTGTCGGTCGCCAGACACAATCTTGCAGAAGGACACCAGATTATATTTTTTGCAGTGTGAGACCTGTCATTCGCGCTGCTCTGTCGCCAGCATCAAAACTGGTTTCCAGGCTGTCACAGGCAAGAGAGCACAGCTCCGTGCCAAAGCTAACTAGTTGGTTGGCCGACACCGGATTTTTGAGAAATGATCTGGGCACAAATGGCTGGACAGGCTTACAACCTGAGTGGATTTCCAGTGTATTAAAGCAAGATTGTAAAAGCTGCTTGGCTTTGGGTTGGTCTGTGAAATTCATGCGAGATGCAGATCCTCAAGCTGTTGACATTTGCTAACAGAATATTTTACCAACTGTCACATGTGATGAAAGAGGAGGTGCTTTTTAATCTGTTCATAGAATTCTGTAAAATGCAAGAGAAATTAAAGTTATTATAACAGTGACTCTTTCATTTGGATTTTTTGGGGGGTTTCAGTTAAATAACTATTGTAGGAACAATGGATACTTGTGGATACATGCAAGCATTCTGGCTAATTCCAAGTAATCAGATGTGTTTTCTAAAGACATACTTTACCTTGACTAAGTATATTGTAAGATAATATAGGAAGTTAAAGAATGAAATGGAATCATAAAACTATTCAACATGATAAAAACTATTTCAGTTGAATGACTGCATGCAGAAAACAATTTATAATTACTTGGGCCTATTCCACTCATATTAATGCTGACATACAAAACAATTAAGCTTAATTTAGTTATCCATGATCAATTCTTCATATTTTAGTACTCAGTTCTACTTTGTTCAATGGGATTGTCTGGTACAGTTCATTAAATAAAGCTCACCATCTGATTATTCGACCAGATAGTGTATCAATATGCATAGATTTGTGAAAACATTGGGTAAGTGAATGAACATCGTAAGTGAATGAACATCACTGGATTCTGCAGTGCCATCAGTTGTGTGTTAGAAGTGCATTGGATTTTAAAGGAAAGCATCCACTTACAAAAGAAATTAGAATTTAGCACAGCTTATTAAGATGTGAAAAAACTATCCCTTTCTACCAAGCTTTTGACCACTGACATAAAAAACATCAAGACATCTAAAGGACCACTTTATGAACCACTAAAACAAAGTTATAAGGAGCAATTTATCTAGGAACGGTGCTTTTTAACTTGTTCAGACATGGCCTGGATATAGATGAAAGCAGTGAGGTGGCCTAGTTTCCTGATGGCAGCAAGCTAATTAAAGATGTTAAAAGGGATTGCAAAGGGCTCTAAAAGTATCTTCCCAAACTGGTTGAGTACGTGTTTAATATGGCAAATGCAGTTCAGAAACACCTCAGGGCAAATGTTCATGGCCATAAAACCTGACTAGAAACTGGGAAAAAACAAACACCATGCCAAGCACCATTAGGAAAGAGATTGACCCCCCAGCCCCGTTAATATGTCTAGCAATTATGGTGCAACCAATTGAAATACTATGTTGAGCTCTAATAATTGCGTTTTGCAAATGGGAGTCATTCAATGAAGACGGAGGGTAAGAAATGTGGACAGAAAAAAGGGAAATATTTTTTCACACAATGCATAATCAAGATACGAAATTTCTCCATGAGGTTTAGTGATGGCCACTAATTTAAAAGATGATTCATTATGAGAATTATTGCTATCAGCAGGTACAATTCATGATGACGTCATTGCAGAGAAGATGCTGTGGAGACAAAGTGGGAATGTTTAGTTGCATATTTGGGGAGGAAGGATGCTTTGTCTAGATAGTCTAGCAGGGTATTACACTATCGCTTTTCAAGGCTTTTAAAATACCTTGTTCTACAAATGTAACTGAAACATTCATGTGTTTGGGAAGAATGCCTTTTCACTACTATACTGCTTCAGGAGTTTGGATCACACTGGGAAGAAGGCACATTTCACATTGTGTCGCTGGGGTGGTAGTCGAAATGTATGCATAGTACTAAAGTTGACAGGACTTGCATAATCTTAATAAAGTTGGGGTTAACTGCTTGCTAACTCCTTTGGTTAAAATACTGGGAGAATTTTTGCTTAAGTTTTTAATTTGTATCCATGCTAACAATTCAGTTTTGCCAAGTACTCTTCAGAGACCACTTGAGAAAGACTACTTGAGAACAGTCAACCTAAAGGATGGTTTTCTAAATGGTTTCTAATAGTATTTGAATGGTAATGAATGTTGGATGTAACTCTGAAAGCAAATAAACCCAAGATCTGTGCTTCTTGCATTATATGACTGTGACACTGTGGTTGTCTTCTCAAAATAGTGATAATCCTGTGTGTTGTTATTTCAGCCTAAAGCAGTCATGTATTCTTTCTGTTTGTATAGGTCTTTTGAAATCAGTTACTTCTACTGTATACACGAGTGCAAATCCTTATGGAAATGAACTAGTGTTTCAAGTTTTCCAACTGCATTAAGTACCGATAATTTTTGCTCATTATAGCATTGTTTCCATGTGCACAGTGCATCAACAGTTTCAAGGAAGCAATACAAATCATAATATTGGTTGGCATCCACAGAAGCTGCCATGGTATATGTAAATTCCCTTTAGCCCCCCCCCCCCCCTTACATGGTAGTTTTTTCTTTATTTTGAGGCATGATCCATGGCACTCTTGACCAGTTGAGGATACTGCAGCCACAAGAGGGAGCTAACATTCTAACAATGCAGGTAAACCACAATTGATGTAGTTCCTAAACATTAATATTTTAACAAAACAAATTGGTCCCATAGGAAGAAATAAAATGGAAGGAATTAGGATAGATTCCTGAACTACACACACAGATACACAGAAGAGCAATTCGACATACTTCAACAAACCTTTATCCTAAATTAGCAACACAAACAACTGAAATCAAACCACTAGGTCAGCTAAGCCCAACATAAGTAGACAATAATTTGATACCTTCCAGGGAAAATCTGAAAATTTAATCTAGAAGGCAAAAGGGTATTTTGCCAAGATTTTAGGACCAGAGATACCTTTTTAAAATCAGGAATTCCTGTTAAAATGGCTCAGGAATTACTAAAGCATGGGGGAAAGGCCGCCTCTGTCCTTTAGAGGTCATGAGCGAGGAGACTTCATTTTAATGTTTTAATGTAATTTATGAATGCAGAAGTAATTTGTTTATACAAGATCACTTTTAATCACATACAATTATTCACGTATGTCGTGTTTGGAATTGAAGTCTTGTGTCTTTTTTTTTACAAACCATTCTGTGCCCTACAAAACCACTTGGCATCAAAGTTTTCCTTGACCTGTTACAAAGAACAAGCTGTTTCAACTTTGTTTTCAACTTTTTCCTATCCCTACCTTCAGTAAAGGAGCCCTGGTGGCGAAGTGTGTTAAAGCACTGAGCTACTGAACTTGCAGACTGAAAGGTCCCAGGTTCAAACTCTGGGAGCGGCGTGAGCGGCCGCTGTTAGCTCCAGCTCCTGCCAACCTAGAAGTTCGAAAACATGCCAATGCGAGTAGATCAATAGGTGGCGGGAAGATAATGGCGCTCCATGCAGTCATGCCGGCCACATGACCTTGGAGGTGTCTACGGACAACACTGGCTCTTCGGCTTAGAAATGGAGATGAGCACCAACCCCCAGAGTCAGACATCAGGGGAAAATCTTTTAAAACCTTCAATAAGTGCAACTGAATGCTCTGGGAAGAATTCATGACTATATGCAGATATAAAACATGCCACAGAAGAATGTGCAGTGTATTGGGATTCAAAAATGTTTTGTGTTTCATGTAAAGCTATGAAAAGATGTCTCACAATACATCTTTAATAGGAAACTCAAAATATATTTGAATTTGTAGAAAATGCTGGTATAGTGATGAAATTTGTTTTCAAGTGGCATTCAGAATTGGAGAATGAAAAACATACACAAGCTGTATTCTTGCATTCCTACAGAAGAGGTGGAAGCAAATGCTTTCACTGCTGGTGATAATACACTACTGCAATCTTTGGTATTTGTAATGATGAGTTAAACTTCATACCGAAATGTGTGGCTAGCCTAGGCCTTGAGTTTCTGACTTTGTGTACCTTTTTGCCTTTGTATACCCTTTTTCATTCCGCTCCTCAGATGTCAGACACTAAGATAAATTGTACTTTGAAGGCATATTCACAATTTTGTTTGGACAAACTCAAAGACTTTTATATTTTAAAATCTTTTAAATATGTTCAGTATATGTAAACTTTATGAGTGAAGCATACCTGAATGTTCAGGTGAAATCCTTAACGTTCCCCCAGCAACAGCAAGAGTATCCCTCTGGGCAGCTAAACCAGGAAATCCCAACTGGATGGCCCCCCATGAGGGTCTGCCTCCAGGGGCAAACCAAGAATGAGCAACTTGGAAATCCCTGAACAGACTCAGAAGCGGAGTGGGCAGATCAAAAGATAATCTGACAAAATGGCACTACCTAAAACAATCCTCCATTTTGTCCGACTGTGGAGCAGAACAGATAGCTCCGCATCTGTATGCTTGTCCTCAGTGTCCTGCCTCATGTACAGAGGAAGAATTGTTTGAGGCTACAGACAGTGTGGTTGCTGTTGCCCGTTTTTGGTCAAAAGATATTTAGCCACTTGTACTTCTATTTTTATCAGTTTTATACTGATTATTCAATGCTTTTGATACAGAAATATATAAATAGGTGAAATCCTTAAAGTTAGAAATTGAACCACAACTTGGAGCAACTGAAGTAAAATGCACAACCCCTTTATTTGAAAATAGTAATTTCCCTTAAGATTATAGCATGGCAGTAAGGTTTTAACCCCTTTCATTAACTGAGATTCTGAGAAATATCCCTGTTTCTGCTGATATGATTTGAAGATTCTTTCAGTTGTTCTTTAAGATCACTGTAGTTGGCCTTATGCTAGTAGTCATGTCATAATTGTTTTAGTCAGGATTCTGAAAGTAGTGTGTGAAGAAGCATTTTCACTTGTGTGGCTTGCTTATTCTATCAATTAGTTTCATTCAGTGACACCCAAGTTCTATTTTCATAAGAAAGAACACTTCCTTGAGCGACTTTGCCCCATATTGTGTATTATTCTAAAAGCCATATTCTAAAAAGGCTAGTTCAGCATCCTCTGAGGGGAGAGAACAATCCTCACTATTCACAAGATTTCTGTTGATTTTCTATTTTACCAGCTTAGGTACCCAGTGATGCCCGAGTTAGGGATTTTGAAGTCCGTGTGCCAAGTTTGGTCCAGATCCATCATCGATTGGGTTCACAGTGCTCTCTGGATGTGGGTGAACCCACAACTCCCACTATCCAAGCTCAATTCACCCCAAACTCCTGCAATATTCAGAGTTTATTTATTTATTTATTTATTTACAGTATTTATATTCCGCCCTTCTCACCCCGAAGGGGACTCAGGGCGGATCACATTATAACACACATAGGGCAAACATTCAATGCCCATAAACACATCAAACAGAGACTGAGAGACACACGCAGAGGCAAGTTAACCTTCTTCTGAGGGGATGTTCGATTCTGGCCACAGGGGGGAGCAGCTGCTTCATCATCCACACTGACGGCACTTCCTCATTCCAGGTCGTAAATTAGTTAATCTTGCCTCCCCACTTTATAAGTGGTACCTTATCTCCTACTTGATAGATGCAACTATCTTTCGGGTTGCTAGGTCAGCAACGAGCAGGGGCTATTTTTTATTTTTAATTGACGGGTGCTCACCCCGCCACGGGCTGGCTCGAACTCATGACCTCATGGTCAGAGAGATTTAAGGCAGCTGCTCAACAGCTGCGCCACAGCCCGGCCCCTCGAGTTGGTGACATTGGTTGGCCATCTTGGGTATATATGCCATGTTTGTTCCAGATCCAAGGTCGGTTGGGTTCAGAGTGCTCTTTGATTGTGGGTGAATACATCCCAACATCCAAGGTCAATTCCCTCCAGTACTTAAATTTGGCCATGTTGGGTCAGTGTGCCAAGTTTGGTCCAGATCCGTTGTCGGTGGGAGTCATAGGGCTCTTTGTACATGGGAGCCATTTTGGAAATCACCCACAAACCTAGATACACACTCATATTTTGACTTTTGATAGTTTAATTTACCATTTTAAAATACCTAAACTTGCAAATTGCTCTTAAAAATATGGGAAATATGGGAAAATGGGGTTATGAGAGTGTGAAAGTGTGATTGTGGGACCACAGCACAATTGTGTGAATGAAGAAAGGTGCAATATTGAAGGGGCTCATTCCAGTATATATCTGCTATCAATGATAACACAACTGCCATTGAATAGTGGCTACTTATTATAGTGTTCTTTGCAACAATAGCACCTTGGGGACAAAATTAGCTATTGTGAGACCTGTAGGTATAATTGTACTTGGGCATGATGGCATGCCAAAGCCCATTTTGAGGTGTAGTTCTGTATCAACAGAAGATCTGAGTTACTTTTTCCTTAACTGCGTTCAAGGTAACATTTTAGGCACAAATAGAGTCTTCCACAGAAGGGGTTCTCAACTGATTTGCTTTTGATGTTTTCTCTGGGGAAGTCTTGTAACCTCTAGCTGAAATGTTATAAAGTTCCAGACTGGTTTCTTTGTGGTGAATTTTTTGGCAGGGGTAGATTTCAGTCTTTTCTAGTAAGCTGATCTTGTCCTGTTAGAGGAAGACTGATAGATGTGTAGACAACAAGATAATACATAAAAGTAATGTTAGGAAGTAAATTAAGAACATCGATGTTCCTTGTAATTTGCTGCTTTTTGTCACAAAAGTATCATGACAGTAACAACTTTGTGGGAGTAATATATTGGGTTTTTCTTTTGGCATAACAAGGGTTTTATCCTACACTGCCCAGTAATAGCAATTTGGCGTAACAGTGACTGATTTTGGAAAATTCTTATAAAAATCGAACTTAAACTATATTTCCTTTCATTTTCCCAATACACTGTGGCATGCTATGTTGGAAGAAAAGTGAATGGAACATTACATCTTGGAAAATGGTTGGAACTGTGACTAGCCACATTTCATGCCACAGAATTTCAGGCTGGTCCTGTTTGCAATTCTGGTTATATTGCTTAGCATATCTGAGTCAGTAAAGAAAGAAATACAATACTATAAGGAATGTTAAGTTTCTCCTTTTATTGTACAGGATTTTATATACAAAGCCCCCTACTCCCCTTCTACAGCTCAATCTCATGATCGGGTCATAGCAAACAAAGCCTAAAAAGCTGTTCTAAAATAGCCCAGTACAACAAAGTGGTCAAACTTTGCAAGAGAAGCCAACTGAGAAAAAGAAAGAGAAGAAAACTCAAAGCACTTTCCTGTTTCTTTGCTCTCCAGGAGATACTATTTTCAACAAAAAAGTGAATGCAAACTATTGTGCTTTGACAGGTGTGATCGTCTGTCAAGAAATTCCAAGGAATGGAAATCCTCTGTGTCAGGATATGTTTTCTAGTAAAAATGCTTTGAAAGTAATGTCAAATTAAGGTCCTTTGGAACTGGCCTAAACAATGTTGTGCTTCTCTCCCTCCCTTTTGGCAGAAAGCTTCTGTTCTGAGCAGGAGTCCTCAAGATCGAGTCGCACCGCTAAGGAAATGTCACCCCATCTACCTCTGAAGTTGGTGATGAGGTTGGAGTCCATAGGACTGAGTCACACTCCTAAGGAACTGTCGCATCGTCTGCCTCTGAAGTGGATAATAAGGATGAAAGCTACTTTGAAGTGGGCTGTACAACAAAAGCAACATTGCAGGAAGAAAAAGAAAAATTTTCCATTTTGCAAGATGTTTCAGTTTGATAATCTGAGCAACAAATCGTCCTCACTTTTTTATTGGTATGGGTGGGCTAAAAGTACCCGAATTTCAGAGAAACAACAACAGGGGGATCCTTAGATGAGAATAACTAAAAATGCATTTTGCTCTGATCCTAGGCCTCTTGTATTGGAAACAGGACACACATTATATTATCATTGGCTTCAGCTGTTATTTGATTTTCAGGTTACCATTATTGTTTCATCATTACATTCTTTACCTTCACTTTGAACCAGATCTGGTTGGCCTTACCTTTATAAAGAGCAAATATATGATTTTGGGCAAGTAATGAACAACAGGTATGCCAGCTTGTGAAGTGAACATTCCAGTTGTATCCCTTTATTTTGAAATGCCTAGTTTAAGATATGCCTTCTAGTCTATTCCTTTCTGCCTCTGTATTATAGACTCATTTCTTAATTAATACTTTAAAAAAGGGTGGAAGAAGGCAGTTTGTTATTTATAGAATGAACTGTTAATAACTGTGTTCTCTGTCCATTCTTCCAAAATCTACACCATTTTCTGCATATCATCTCATTAAAGAGCATGCTCCAAATGGTACAATTTGTGTAGTTCCAGGGTGGCCTTGAGTCAGGATAGTTAGGAGCTAAATGGACAACCAGGCATCCTCCTGACTTCCAGTTATGGATAGGATTTCACATTCAAAACCCATCAATTTACATAGTGAAATAGCTTTCTCTTTCTTGCCTTTGTAGATCAGAGTCCCAAGTGTTTCTGGAACAAAGGCTCTCTCTATAGAATTCTCTCTCTTATTCATTCTTTCTCTTTCCTTGGTGCTAAAAGATAACAACTTTCATTGGTCAATTGAAAATGGTCTCTTCCAATACTTGCTACTGGAGATCACAGAACTGGTGCTTGTGCTGGCGACAGGGCTCTGAGTCTGTAGTAAAGGGGTAGATTGGGGGAGCGGGTAATGATGAGGATCCACTGGGATGACTACATTGCTGTGGACTACAAAACTGCTTGGAGATATTGGTCCATTTCTCCTGTTGAATGCCAGGCAGAGAGATGATGGCAGTCCTGCATGTTATGCTTGTCTGGCTCAACATGCCAAGGCAGGGTTTAACCTCTTGTTGTTCTCCTGTTGTAGCTGTGGTGCTGAACATGCTAAATTAAAGAATGGAGAGAAAGAAAAGAAAAAGATTTTTTTAATGTATATTTTTTATTAAATCCCCACACTATATATCACAGTATAGCAACAAATCACAGTCTAAACTTTCACCTTATTCTAGCCATCCTCCTTTTCCTCCCCAAGTCACAGACATTTAAAAACTACTTGTGAATTGTGAAAATCTTCAGATAGCTTGCAATAGTGATACATATTGCAAACTAACCCTTTCTTCCACAGATGGCCTCAAGCTGAGTTATAGAATACACATACCCGATCTTAGGTTTAAATTCTCCAAGGAATAGAAAGGCTATAGTTGTATGGTGCATCTATAATGTAGTTTGATATTATTTTAATTGTCATGGCTCATGCTGTCGGATCACTGGCTTTAGCCTTCTCTGCCTCACCAAACTACCAATCTAAGGATTCCATCGCATTTAGTCCTAGCAGTTAAAGTAGTGCAAAACAGTAGATGCACCCCTAGAGAGCTGCTGCCAGTTACTATACACTGGCACCATACGGGTAACAGATATGAGAGCAGAACTGGGCACATTGTGGCCTACAGGCTACACACTACCCCAGAATGCTTTTTATGACTGCAAAAGTTCTCTAAAAAGTATTCCAACAAGTCAGAATGGGCTAGAACGACATTTCTTAGGGAGATACCCTTTTCTGTAGAATTACCTGGGCACAGGAGTCTCTTTCTCTCTAACATATAAAACAAACAGGGTACTGTGGTTTGAGTGTGAGAGAATGCTTTACGTTTGAGTAGATTCTGATTAGATTCTGATCAAGGCATTTAAATTTTTTGATAATTCATTATGTAATACAGTATGATCCCCATATCTGTGGGGAATACTTTTCTGGATTTCATGTGGATATGTGACACTGGGGATAACAACAAACTCTATTGAACCCTCCTGCACAATTTTTCTCATGTGTGTTTAATCCTTTAATTCTTTAGGCCAAGTCAAAAATAAAAAAAATTGCAAAATAGAAGAAAGAAAAATGGAAGGAGGGAAGGGAAAAAAGGAAGGCGCAATTGTACAATTGAACAATAACCATTCAAACAACAGCAAATAGTTTTCATATTTTATTTTTGAAAAGCCTGTATTTGCTATTAAGTATACCTGGTTACTGTAGGCTAGAATCCTCCACATCTGTGTAATGGCTGTTGTTCTCCTAAACAGATAAAAGGAAGGAAAGAGAAAGAAAAGTGATGTGATTATTATGACCCTATTTTTGGTGACATTGTTAAGATGTATTCTGGGGTGGGCAAAATGCTGCCCTCCAGATGTTGTTGAACTGCAATTTTCAGCATCCCTTACCTATTACTATGCTGGGTAGGGCTGACAGGTTTTGAAGGCCAACAAATCTGTACTTTGCCCACTTTTGGTATAATATTAGGTATAATGCTGGAGGGAGAGTGTAATCTATCCATGCTATGTGAGATGTAAACCACTAAATTCTCATAAACATAAAGTTAGCAGTTCTCCTTTTCCTGCATCTATTTTTTATGCTCCAAGTTCATTCTGTTTTCCAAATGAAGAATTATTAGTTTTGGTAATATCTACTTAAATAAGCTTCCACCTTCCCTTTCAGTAGTTTGGCCACCAGGACTCATCTACCTTTTGGTTAGAAGCAAGTGGGCCGCGATAAATATTCTTATCCTGTCTCACCATCTAGGTGAGGATAAATAATCCCCTCATTTCACTTTGATCCAACATACACTTTTCCCCAGTGACGTTTAGAATGCTTGAAAAGTATGTGTGTATGTATGTGTGTGTGTGTGTGTGTGTGTGTATATATATATATATATATATATATATATATATATATTTAGCCTGTTTCGTAGCCAAGACACATTACAATTATTGTCAAATTCTGCATTGCCTTTCTTACTGCTCTTTCCTACTTTTTGATCCCTATTTAGAAAAAAGCCATCTAAAAAGTAAGAAAATAGCTGAAAATTCCTGTCAAAATGCCCCACACAAAACTCCTAGTCTCAAAAATGGAACAAGGAAGGATAATCAACATTACTTTTGACATGAAAAACCCCATGTAATCATGCTGTTATATTATTTGGAAAAGGACTATTGTTACACCCTTGCTATATCTAAAAAGTAATCCCTTCCAGATAATTTCCAGTCAGGCAAGTTTGGTTGAGGCGGAATTATAAACTCAGTGAAGAACATGGGCAGAAGCCAGCATTTTATCTAGAGAGTCATAGCAGTTTTTCATGAACAGTTTGTATGATCTGAAATTACTACCTCTTTAAACTTTGATTTGCATATGTTACTTCAGGGGATGCAGCTTTCAAAATTGCTCACTGCCTAGTGTTGAGTTCCTGAAAGTCATGCTACATTTCCCAAACATTTAAAATCTTGGCATGACAGCTGAAATTAAACTGTAGTTGAAGGGATGATAAGCTAATAGAGAAATATGGATGTGAAATAACAGAAGAAGTTACAATGCTGAACTACAAACCATGTTGCACCCCAGCTGGAGGTCCACCTTGTTCGCAACTCACACCTCAAAAGCAGGCTTGGTATAAACAATTTATTGGAAAAAGAGTAGCAAAGTCAAACAAAGATAAATATATAAAAGCCAAAAAGAATAATGGGCCCAAAAGCCAGCCCTTAAATCCCTAAATAGTAGACTCAAAACATAAACAAGATTCCCAGAGCAAAGTCCAAACATAAGATCCAAAACAAGAACAAAGAGACTATTATATTCCAAAGACACAGTAAAAACTTGAGCAGGACACCGGAAGCTTCACCAGGAACACATCAGGAGATCATACCAAGAAAGCGACGTTGCTTGATCTGAGAGTCTGTCCCAAACACCTTTTCTATTTGCCCATTCTTACAGGACATGAACACATTTCTATGGCCTTGAGCACCCTGTCTCCTAGCCAAAATTCTAAGAGAACGCCTCAGAGGCCGGTTTCTCATAAAAAATCTAGCATTCCGGTCTAATTGCACTTCCTTATTATCACTAACTGGAAGTAAACCACCTGGTGATTGCTGATTTTCCACATCTCTTTCTGAAAGCTGAGAATCTCTCATACTCACTCCCCTATCTAGCATGTCAGGGTCAGGCTGACCTGTAAGCTGAACATCACTCACTCCCTTCTCTGTTATGTCAGCCTGGCTCCCAACCTGTGAGACACTCGAAATCTTGTTCTCAGACTGCAAAACCCCAAATCCATTGTCATCATCAGGCTGAGTCACAACAAGCCAGTTTATTAAATTAATGTGTGCACCATATACCTGCTATTTTGCACATCTAGGGTAGGACCAACTGCCTCCATGCCATCTGTACATTTATTCAATATGTCTGAATATCCACACAATGCTAAATGATTGGGAGGCTTTATTGCAGTATACGAGTAGTAGAGCCTAATCTCTCAACCTCTCATCCCCACTAATAAATCATTCCATAAAAATAGACTAAATGACTCAGTATAAGCCAACTTCCTACATTTTCAAAGTGTGTCAGTGGTACAATGTCTGTTTCCACTGCAATTGACTGATGGTAGGCAAGACTGCAAATTTTAGAGAAGCTCCTGCAAATTTAAGGGAACAGGGAAGGCTCTGCTGTTATGCTTGCACCATAAGTTTCTTGTTTTATGGAGGTTTGGGGCAAGATGCATGCAATAGGCCCCACACTCTATGGAAATCCTCCACCTTCCCCCTGTTTTTGCTATATCTCCATTCATTTAATTTTTCTCAATTGTATTGGCACTCACACAGAGAATGTGAGAATTTGGATTAGAAATCTGTTGGTGGGGAGGTGGCAGGACTGGTGAAAAATACTTGTATCTTGATTGTGCAATACCAAGATTGTATGTTTCTATGTGTGTGTGCATATGCATATATTTCACAATAAAAATGTAGTTAAAAAAGGGAAAAAAAAAGAAATCTGTTGTTGACATACCAAGGTAATGTGGGATGATATGCATATATACCCTCTTTGATGCTGCAGAAGGAAGAATTGATTAGCCAATGTTGACCTACTCCCTGCATACTGCTATAGCCATTTAGTAACCAGAGATGAGAGAATG
Source organism: Anolis carolinensis (assembly GCF_035594765.1). NCBI lineage: Eukaryota > Metazoa > Chordata > Lepidosauria > Squamata > Anolidae > Anolis > Anolis carolinensis. The sequence goes on along the minus strand of NC_085844.1, from coordinate 217,502,287 downwards.
TGAGTGCAATTCTGAAGGGAAAAGAAGAAAGAAGAAGTTGCCCTCTGAATCTCTAGTTGCCTAGCCACTTCTCTTCCTTCACAAAGGCCAATAAAGGGCCATGGAAGCATACTCTGTGCCTTTGGAAATTGCCTTTTGGGGGGCAGCATAGACATGTACATGGGCAGAGCACAATATACAGTGCCAGCTAGGGGAAAAAAGAATTTTCTGTTCTTCCTTCTTGCTTCTTTCACTGTTTCCCCAGAGAGGACAGGGGAGCAACCAATATTAGCACAGAGATACAGCAGCAGGTTTAGATAGATCAGCACTGAGACCTGCACTGGACTTGGGCAGATTCCCAAATTTGAGAAAGCTTAATTCCAGTGCTGAATAACCAGACTGATTCAGTAAAAGACTATACATGGGTGGGAATAGCCTTTTTTTTTTTTTTTTGTAGACATGCATCTCTAGGTGGAAAAATGGGAAAGTCCCATGATATGTGTAAAATTCTCGATCTCTATCCAACATCACTAAGAGTAAAAAAAGTTTGCATTCTAATGATTATCTTATTTGGAAGTATTAGTGGGTGTAGTTATTAGCATTCCTACCCGGTGAGCTGATTTTTTTGCTTTATTTGTGGGATATGGATGTGCTTTGTCAGATCAGGATGAAGAGAAATTCTTTGAAGCAATTGCAGCCAAATTGTCTGTTTGGTTTAGAAGGCTACAAACTATATTTCTTAGCCGCATTAGTTGCAAATCTAAGAAAAAAATCAGCTTGAATCACAGCTCACTGCATTAACCAGAAATTGTCAGTTGAGAAAATCTGGATTTCTTGATGATGGGAATTGAAAAAAACAGACCTCATTCCTTAGTATTACGTATGTGAAGTACTTCCTAGAAAATCACCTTCTCATGGTCAGCAAAGCAGATAAATCCAGCTTGTAAGTAATCATACATCAAAGAAGACTTTTTTTTCCCCAGGAGACAGGTGGAGTAAGGCTGAAATAATATCACCATCTCTAATAATTTCAGTCTTTTTTCCAATTGTAAATAGCTTATCAATCCATGCAGGTGACAGGAGACCAAGTGCTTTCCGACTGCCTCTTACCAATTCATCTTCACAATCGTCTCGCACAAGGCCTTCCTCTTCTCCTTCCTCCCCATTTAGTGGCTCCTCTGAGTTAATTTCTGCCTCTGATGCTGTGTCGTCTTGGGAAATTTCACTCTTGTTTCCATCTGCTTTCTTTCTAACTTCTGCAGAGCAAGACACAAAAGACCAATAGATAAGTGCCCTTTTCTGTTGGTGATAGAACATGGATGACAATTCCTAGAGTGGAGGATTTGGGGTGGTGTAGTCTAAAAGACAAGTGTTCTTAAATTTTGATTTGGTGGACACTGTCAGGCTCACTTGGAGGTGGCAAAGGGTATAGCTGAAGTCCAAGCCACACCTGGAGAAGGGATGAGACTTAATTTCCCAGCATGCCTCAGGAGCAATACGTGACTGCAATCATTGTGGAAAATGTATTCCAGTTAGGCTCAGCTGCTCAGAGCTCTAGTCTGAATGTGTCATCAGCTCTAGTCATCAGATCCTGCCAGCTATCAGGATCTAGGGATCTTGATAGCTGGCCAATGATGTTAGGTGCTTATATCAGCCTCCAGGGATGCTATTCTATGCCTGACATTCTCCTAAACATATAATAGTTTGTCAAGGTTCCTACTGAATTGAAAAGTTAGACTGTGCAGCCCTCCATATGTTGCCTTACTACCATTTCCATGATGCTTCATTATTGGCAATGCTGGAAAGGACTTATGAAAGTTGCATTCCACTATCTGGAGGCCCCTGCACTCCTTATTTCTGGACTAAACAGTAGTCTGGGATCTCAAAGGTAGATGATAGATTCTTCTTCAACATGAAAACAAAGGGAGGAGCTTTGATCACAACTGGGTTTGGATGCATATAGGTATTCTGTGTAATTTATGGGTGAAGGGGAATATGACCTTTCCCTGACAGCTGGCAGTGAAAGATAAAATTAGACATGTCTAATCTATGGATGTCCAGAAGTTGTTCAGCTTTCAGTCCTATCAGCCATACTTTCTAGGTTTAATGGGAATTTGAGTCTACCAACAACTAGGGAACCACAGGTTGTCCATCTCTAGCTTAGCAAGGTGGCAGCTGGTGACAGTCACAACTTCCATCTCATGAAACAAGGTGTGAACAGTTTGAGGAAAGGTTTTTAAAAGCTTTCTATTTGAGGTTCAGAGCTAAGACAGAATGAATTGCAAGATGTTAGATTAAGACGAGTTTAATTTTTTGTGCTTCTCATTTTTCCTTGTATTAACTATCTTCTTTTGGAGCTCAAGTAGAGCAGGTGGCCATCAAAAATCATAGTGTTGCTTTACTCCACTGAGGTTGATTTCAATTAAAAATTCTTGCCAGGATCTAGGTCTAGTGATATCTGGGAAATTAGACCATAAAATATAGTCTCAAGGACAAAAGGAAAAAAAGTATGAAAGCCTAAAAGTATCTTGATTCCCTTATGGAGAGTTGGCAATCTGTTTGAAAACACAGGCTCCCCAAGTTAGCTCTTCTATCACAATAACCTTTATACAAAAATGCTTGTAAAACATGCCATTTGACATAAGGCTACAAACAATCACCAGTTGCAGCTGCTGAATTACAGCTGCAGAACAATAAATGGACACAGGCCTTTAATTTAGAAAGGGTTAGCCATAACTGGGTAGCTGCCACTGAGTTTCTTGCTACATCTGAACTCCCGCATGTCTTGGCTTCAATCATGGGACAACTCCAATCAGCCAACTGACCTGTAGATGCTTTCTGTTGTTCAGCAATCTGTTCCAATCTGCCCAGGAGAGCGTCAATGTTGGATTTGATCTGTGTCAGCTCCGTTTTAATTGTTTGCAGTTCATTGCATTTCACTTGGAAGAAAAAAGTTGGAAGTAAGCTTACTCTTCCTTCTTCATTTTGCAAATCAGATTTTCTTCAACAGAGATGTAATTATCTGCTTTATATAACTTTCGGTAGGAGGTCCTGCTCAGTAGTCATCATAATTTAAGGCTGTTGTATTCATTACAGGGGAGGCTCTCATTTGCCTTTTATAGTTGTGAAGAAGACAGGATAATTTTGGCAGGTACAATTTCTCCCATCATATAGCTCTGTATATGGGATCAGCTGCAAGTGGCCAAATTCTCATACACAGCTAATTAAAGGCTTGGAAGCCTGTTCTATAATGACTCTGGTAAGATGATGACTCCGCTTGGAGAGATCTTGGTCATCAAGAATTTATAACTTTATTGAAATCATATACAGTAGAGTCTCACTTATCCAACATAAACGGGCCAGCAGAATATTGGATAAGCGAATATGTTGGATAATAAGGAGGCATTAAGGAAAAGCCTATTAAACATCATATTAGGTTATGATTTTACAAATGAAGCACCAAAACATCAAATTTGGCAGAAAAAGTAGTTCAATACGCAGTAATGCTATGTAGTAACTACTGTATTTATGAATTTAGCATCAAAATATCATGATATATTGAAAACATTGACTACAAAAATGTGTTGGATAATCCAGAACGTTGGATAAGCAAGTGTTGGATAAGTGAGACTCTAGTGTACTTGTGCCCTTTTCCTTACCCAAAGGACTCTTCAATTTACCTTGAATTTTTAGCCTTTTGCATCTTTTCACTATCATTTTAAGGAAAGGAAGTGTTGGAGCATTTGAGCAAACAGTGGAACCCGTTTCTTTTCTCTTCAATTGCCTTAGTTCCAATCCGAAGGAACACTGAGATTTGTAGTAATGTGAGGTATTTAAAAGGTAAAGTATCCTGAGAAAAGGGGGATTGAGGATTAACTCTATTTAACTCTATAATGTAGACAATCATCCAGCATAGACTGGGAACTGTAGTTCAGGAAAGTGGCTAGAATACTCTCATAGAGAATTCTGAGCATATTATTGAACTACAGATACCAGGATTATGTAAAATAAGCCTATAGAAATTGTATCAAGCTCATGTAATTGTGTAGTCCAAATATACCTTAAGTTCTTGTTGGCATATAGGATGTTTATTATTTGGCATTCTTCAGAGGATAAAAATGATCTTATAATACATAATAGTTACCATATTTGACATATAAAAACTATAGCTAACATAGCTGTAATACAAAGACAATCAAAAGATGTTTTGTGTTCTCAAAGGTGCTGTCAATAGGGCCCTAGAAGAGCATAGAACCTTACATTTTAACTTGGCAGAGCTGTTTGCAATGGCAGCAGATCGGGCAAAGAGCTTGACTGGGAGTGTTGCTTTTACGCGCCTTACTAAAGGGATGGTCACACGTGGACGCTTCACGGGAACCACTCTGGGTATGGGAGAGACCCGTCCCCGATACTCAAAGAGTCTGCAAGAGAAAACAATGTAAACTAGAAGATTTACTTTTCCACAGCATATAGACCAAAACACACATTTTTCAACAGTGTGAGTTTGTACTCATCGATTTCCTCTAGGGGGAGGTAGTATTCTATCCTTGCGTTCTGACTATATTTATAGAATAGTAACAGATACTATGGCTATTTGATCATTACGGTTCTGGAAGACACATTTGCCAAGCCATTACACTGTGAACTAATACTGCTGTACTCATTTACTTAGCAAATCACTACACCCTGAAATACAGTGAAATATATTTTTAAGGCTATCACTATAATGTTTCCATTTTTACAATTACTAGAGTACTTCAAGACTGATGTGCAAGGCTGGTTCCTCTGTTTTATCTCTCACCATCCAATTCCTTCCCTTCTTTCAGTTTAGCACCTGGTCATATTTGAAAATGCCTGACTAAGGGTGAAAATCCAGCAAATAGAAAGTTGTGTCTTTTCATATGTGTAAACTTTCAGAGGGAGAATATGACAGACACTATAGCAGTTACATGGGGCCAGGGATAAAGTAATTGCTCACTCCCTGCTTCCTACTCTCTTTGCAGCCTTTGTGAAGCTTTCTCTTATTTCTGAATCTAGTGGATTTGAGCTACACCAAGGAGGCTTGGATGAGGAGTATTCTAGGACCCATTGTGGAGAAAGTAAAATAGTAGAAGAGTGCACACATGCACTTTAGAAGGCTGGAATAAAGATGTAAGTGTTAGTCACAGCAATATCATCATCATCAAAGAAAGTCAGGAAAAGGCAAGAAAATGTATAAGGCACATGGAATCTGATCACAAATTTAGATTTTAAAGGCAACAGGTACTGTTTCCCATTCATACAAATAGTTCATTGTAAATTTTGAGACTCTTTCAAGAAAGTAAGCATGAAACTTAATTTTGAGTCCCTTGCTACTGATATTTTGCTGTTAACTGTCCTTCCATGAAACAAACACACTTATAATTGTGAAAAGGGAAGACCTTCTCTAGGCTGGTGGTCCTGACTATGGAGTGCCATCTTGTTGGAGTTACACATGGCAGAAATTATTCACTCTTTCTAGTGCCAGGTCAAACCACTTTTACTTGCCTAGGCATTCAAAATATATTTTAAAACATACTTTCATATTTAGTATTTCATATACATTGAGGTATTTTTTGAGATTAGAGCATAGTTACATATATAAAATAGACACATAGGAAAGGTAAAGGTTTCCCTTGATGTTAAGTCCAGTCGTGACCGACTCTGGGGGTTGGTGCTCATCTCCATTTCTAAGCCGAAGAGCCAGCATTGTCCATAGACATCTCCAGGTCATGTGGCCGGCATGACTGCATGGAGCGCCATTACCTTCCCACCGAAGCGGTACCTATTGAGCTATTCACATTTGCATGTTTTCGAACTGCTAGGTTGGCAGGAGCTGGGGCTAATAGCAGGTGCTCATTCCGCTCCTGGGATTTGAACCTGGGACCTTTTGGTCTGCAAGTTCAGCAGCTCAGCGCTTTAACACACTGTGTCACCGGGGGCCCCCTAAATAGACACATAGAAATATCAAATCTGTTTACCTGTCATAGAAGTCATCTCTGTAGTATTCATAATCAAAGTCATAGCCACTGCAAACCAAAGAAAATTAAATATTACTATCTCTTTTGCCAACAATTATTATGCATCTGGTTGCACCAGCCTTTATGACAACCTTTCCTGACTTGGTGCTCTTTAGACATGCTGAACTATAATTGTCATCACCCAAAACAAGACAGAAAGATATCAGTTAGGCTGGATCTACATTGCTATATGAACCAGTTCAAAGTAGATAATCTGGGTTTTATATGACAGTGTAGATGTGGCCATAGAAAGGCCTCTCCATGACATAACAGAATGTAAATCTTGAAGATCTGGAACATGAAGACATGCTCTGATTTGACATGCTTCTGAATATTATAAACAGAACCATTTTGTTACAGGGATTAAATTTTTGTACATATTATCTCACAACTAGGTTTGCCAAAGTCTGTGCAGGAAATTATATAAGAAACCAAATGTGAGCTATAGTAAGGATTCCCTGCTCCTGTATCTGGAGTGTATCATCCTTCTGATATGAAAAGCTGAGCAGAGTCAGGCCTGGGAAAGCCTTTCACTGTCACAAAGGTTGGGATGCAGGACCCTTGTGAAAGTAGAAAAACAGCAAATTAAAAACAACCTTTTTAATTTGAGAGAACATCTCTCTAGGAATCTCAAACTCCTCCAGAGGGTACATTCAACTTCCAGTGGACACTGAGTTATTGTAGTGGACCTAGAGATTCCCAAAGAGAATATGTTAAATTCACAAATTATCCAATTTGGAAAAGTTAATCTGATAACTATAAATATGGACTATAGTTGAGGCAGGATCACAAAAGAATACCAGGTATTCTAAGTTACTGTTTACAAGGAAGCAATGGCAAACCACCTCTGAGAATTTCTTGCCTGAGAACACTGTATGAAACCCAGAGATTGCCACAAGACGAAAAGGAACTGAAAGCAGATATACATATGTGGCAGGCATTTCTGTGGGTTGATATAAAATGTTACTTGCTGGGGAGAGGTCAGGGCAGGAACAGGGGACTTCAAGAAGAGGATGATTTGGCTGTACTAACACTGTGCCAGTGGTTAATCTGATAACTCAACATTTCTTTTTCTATTCCCAGAGTGATATTTTATTCATCGTAATGAAACTATAATATCAAAATCCTTGATAGAAGAAAACTTTTAGTATGAATCCTGATGGCATATAGTAGGCATTGAAAGCTTTGACATTTCCTATTGAAAAGAAATGTCACAGCATGTCAGTTTGAAAGGTCGGCTCAAGAGCAAAAAATTTTAATTTTGGCTTGACACTTCTGACTTCAAAGTGACACTGAAATATTCTGGGGCAATAAAAACCATTACAAATTTAAAGCTCAACCCTTAGCACGCTATGCAAAAGAAAAAAAACCCTATCTCCATATAATGCTAGAGAATTTGGTTTGGACAGAATGTTGGGACATGTTAGCACTTGCTTTTCTGTCCATGTACAACATGCATGGGAAAAATACACCATCCAAAGCATATCTTTGCATGCCTCAATACACAGAATGATCACCTTCTTGTACTGTATTATATCAAATATATCAATTTTTGAGAAGTAGAACTGGACATACAGTCATTGTAGGTTTGTTTTATTTTGTATTATTTTTCAGTATTCCATGGACCCACCAAAGGATCCAGGGGCATAAAAGTGGCCCCAAGAAACCACAGTAGTTGTTTACCCCCATGTACAGAAGCTGATTGGAATGGCAGGTGAACTTTCTCTCAAAACTACTCATATGACAGCCATCACTGAAGTTGCAACTAGTTTATCAACTGGCCCAGGACATGTTCCATAGAACACACCATTCTGTTCTTTAGTAGGAGGGGAGAGCTGAAAAGACCACACACTGCAATAGGAAGGCAACTTGTATATTCAGCTCAATGGCAAAGCCATTCTTAAATGAACCAAGAAGACCTGACGGTCAGATGTTTGCTCAGCCATGAAGATCATGAATTTAGGTTGCTCACTATTTTCTAACCCAAGTGTGAAGTGGCAGAATTTTATTACCAAACAACTCTGTGAAATAGAAAGAAAGACTGATTCAAGGTCACCTGGTAAGTGTCGTGACTAAGGGTGGGTGTGAGACAACTCTGCATGAGTAAAACAAACTGTACTCACCCTAAAGTTGGCATAAGCAGTCTTCATGGCGTGCAATGACTTCCAGGAAGAATGTAGACCCGTTACTTGAAATTGTTCCACTGTAAGCAGTTGGGATACTCTGGAGTTTGCAGGAAACTCCAGTGTCCTCAGGATTTGTGGCCATGTGGACAACTGGATTAGATTTTATTTGGCCCAATTCACTGTCCACATAAACACCTCTGCCATCATTCTTCAACATAGGGAAGGTGATGAATCATCTTTATCTTGCCAACATCGCCATCTTGCTGGCCAAGACCTCCCCGTGAAAGCCTGGCCATCGTGGTCACATCTTTTGAGGTCTGAATTGGGCACCTGTATGATCAGCAAGGAGAGGTCACTCTATACTTTCCTTGTTCATCACGCAAGCACACATTATGACCCCAGCAGACAAAACCACAACAGGAAGGCTCTCACAGGGAGCTCCTTGGTCAGTCAGACAGTGGTGACAGAAATACAAGGAAAGGGGGCAGCCTTGCAGGCCTGACGTGGGCCAGCCAATCTGGATACCAATGCAATATTGCAGAAGATTCATGCTGGTAGATGTGGCCACCATCATGGTGGGTCTGAGGCTAATCCATAACATAATGCTCCAGATTTGCCCAGGTCAAGCTGTTGGTGTAGACATGACCTATGTTTTCCCCAACCCACTCCAACATATACATTTCTTCAGGTTGTTTATCTGATTTTATTATCTTTTATTACTATTGAAATTTTCAGGTTTTAAGGAAAGGATAGTTTAGGCTGTTGGGAATAACTCATACGGAGAGAAACTTATTTCTTTCTTTCTGTTGAGTAGCTTCAAGGGAATAGTCCTGTTTGCTTTTAAAAATGGCTTCTCTTCTAGTCTATAAATCTATGTGGTAGAGATGCCTAAGAAATGTTGCATTGTTCATGTTTTGTGTTCAAGGTGATAAAACAATGAGAAAGAACACTCTCTCTGAAGTAAAAAACTGCTTTTAAAAACTGAACAATGTAACTCCTTTAAATACTTTTTTGTTATGTGTGATAGAAAAAGAGCTTTCTTTTTAAAAAAAATTGCAGTAATTAATAGAATTCTGATAAATTATTATGGAAACTTGGATGCAAAACATTTCAGAATGGGATGGGATAGAAACATGCTCCTTTATATTCTTTGGGTGTGTAAATGTGCCTTCAAATTGCCTGCAAACTTATGGTGTCCTATGAATTTCATAGGGCTTTCTTAGGCAAGGAATACTCACAGGTGGTTTTGCCAGTTCCTTCCTCTGAAATATAACCTACAGCACCTAGAATTCATTGGTGTTTTCCCATCCAAATTCTAAGTACAGCTGCAGAGCTTTCAATATCAGACAGGATCTGGTACCTCTATATGTAATGTGATACTGGACAGCTGTTTGATTTTAGGTCTCAGCATCCTTAGCTCACACAACTTATGATGAAGAATACTGGGAGTTGTAGTCCAGCAACACTCAAAAAGTCACATGTATCCCCCCCCCCCCCCGAGGTAACTAGCACTCTGAATTGGGTTACATAAAGATATGTTTGTACTCTTTGTGTTGCAATTTCTACCATCAAATCTTTCCATATACACAGGAGGAAGTCTAAGATGATTATATAAAATAATTCAAGCTTGTATACTTCTGGTCAGAATGCCCTGTAAGTTCTGCTTGTAATCATTAAGGGTGTAAGCATAGATGTACTTACTGGGAAATATATCTCACTCTGTAAAAAACTCTGAAAATTTATTTTACGATGGTGCTGTAAGCCTCTTTAATGAGAAACAGCAGTTAGGTGATAAATAATGCCCCATTTTAATAATGAATGCATGATGGATTTACTTGTGGTAGCAATAATAACCTCCTTGGTGGTTTGCAACTCAAGAATCAATGTGCTACATTTATAGTACTATCCAGTCAAAAGTCTGTATCTTCCTCTGAGTTAGGAAAAGTTATTTTTTTGACTAAAACTCCAAAGATTCCCCAGTGCATGTTGTGATGGCCATGTAGATGAGGGGTTTGGTAAACTAGTCTTAAGAAGTACTGTCTTAAACTCAAGTCATCCCTCATATATCCCGTGGCTCCTCTTCCTTTGCTCTACTTCCTTAAATGGCAAACTTTAAGAATAGACAGCAGCATTGAATGACACTACTCCCAAGTTATATGCAAAGGTTTACAAGGCTTTTGACAGACATTGATCTAGTCATAAATCCTACTATTCTCAAGGAACAACCCCTGTGGGCAAAGACATGATATGACAAATGCTAAGATTCATTACAGCGGCTTTCCCCCAGATGTCCACTGTTTGAAGCAATAAAAGGTCCCTATGAAATATTTGAAGCCTTGTGCATTAGGATGAATTGGAATTTGGGTATCAGTTTGGTTTCAAAATACCCTTGGTAAAAGACAAGAGATAAAACAGTCTATTCAACTTAAGACAATAATAACTTCAAACCCTGCATAGAACAGTGCATTCAAAATTGTAAGCATTTCAGAGGGATTTTAACTGCAACATTAGTGCATTTTTTAGACAGAAGCCAGTCCCATTAAATATTGGGGGGGGGGGATACATGTGCTTTGGATTGTAATTTAAAGATAGCAATCACAAACTCACTCATTATGAATTAAATTGTGTACAACATTGAGTAAGTCCCATAGACCAATGCTTCTCAAACATTGGCCCTTCAAATGTTTGGGAGTCATTTCCCTGACCATTAGCTATGCTGGCTGGGACTTCTTATAGTTGACTTTCAAACCATCTGGAGGGACTGATTCCCAACATGTGGGTCCCCAGATGTTTTGGCCTACAACTCCCAGAAATCCCTGCCAGTTTAGCAGCTATTTGGATTTCTGGGAATTGAAGGCCAAAACATCTGGGGACTCACAAGTTAAAAACCACTGATCTGGAGGATCAAATTTGAAAAGAACTGCCAAAGACTACTGGAATGTGCTTCTTAGTAAACATGCAGGGAGAATGATATTTTTAATTGTGTACCAGATGGTGCAGGCAAGGTGTCTGAAGGACTGGATCCTTTGTACAAGAGCATTTGTGCTCTATGAATACGTATTTCCCTCTTATTTTTTCATGGTTCACTTGCACGAGGAACAAAGTAGTTTTTGTGTTGTTGAAGGCTTTAATGGCTGGGACCACAGGGTTGTTGTATGTTTTCCAGGCTGTATGGCCATGTTCTAGAAGTATTCTGTCCTGACGTTTCGCCCACATCTATGGCAGGCATCCTCAGAGGTTGTGAGGTATGGAGAAACTAAGCAAGGAAGGTTTAAATATATATATCTGTGGAAAGTCCAGGGTGAGAGAAGAACTCTTTGTCAGTTGGAGGCCAGTGTGAATGTTGTAGTTAATCACCTTGATTATCATTGAATAGCTTCATATCCTGGCTTCTTCCTGCCTGGGGGCATCCTTTGTTCAGAGTCGTTAGCTGCCCCTGGTTCCCATGTCTGGAACTCCTCTGTTTTCAGAGTGTTGCTTCTTATTTACTGTTCTGATTTTTGAGTTTTTTTAAATACTGGTAGTCAGATTTTGTTCATTTTCATGGTTTCCTCCTTTCTGTTGAAGTTGTCCACATGGAGTGGGCAAGCATTTCTGTGTTCTCAAATAATATACTGTGTCTAGGTTGGTTCATCAGAGCAGAGCACTTGACCATTCCAACAGCTATCATGTCAGACTACACAGAGAAGCCATTGAAATTCACAAGCATGTAGGGTCTTGCCTACATGGACAATTTTTATAAAAACAAATCTTCTAATTTTAATGGTAATTTCTCCCAAAATACAAATTCTTTAACTTTCTTAAATCCAAGAATATGTTGGCCCATTTTGTGAAAGCTCATGGTCAATTTAAGTTCTACAGGACAAGAAGAGCTGAGGTAGTTTATAATGGAATTCACCAAGACCAAATTCCTTAAGCTTCCTTAACTTTAACATGATATAGTTAACATGAAAGATCTGTGGCTACAGGTTCACCAATAAATCTGACTTTATTCATCCAGTTTTATTGTTTCAGACTGGCCAGAGGTAAATGTTATAACTTGATCAGTTCACCCTGAGAATAAAGTTACTTAATTTGGCTACATATAAAATGGCCAGCTGCAGATATCTTATTCATGTCTGGCCTGCTTTTACAAGTGCCTTCAGTACAGATCATATAACCTAGAAAATGGCCCAATATTAAAGTGCTGAGTGAAGGAAACTTTTACATACCAGTCCCCAAAGTATGTCGCTAGATTCAATTTGGCAGTCTCGGTTGCTGACCAACTGTGACAGGAAACCTAATGTGGTTAGTGAAGCTATAACTGTTAGTCTATTAATCAATCCATTTAATAGATGTAAAATCTTTCAGTGGACTAAAAGGGCACTTTTAGAAGCAGAATATAAGCCAAATAATGATGAGAAGTGCTTGCAAAATTGCAGGTGACATCAGGCAAAATTGCAGGGGACATTGGAAGAGGCATCTCTCCTTAGAAGAGGCATTCTCTTTCTATGCAAGAAGACAGGAACAAACAGGAAAGAAGCGACCCCTTAGAACAGTAGTTCTTCTTCATTTTTCCTTGAGCTGTTTTTGGCACGTCAATTCCCAAAACCCACCATGAAAAAAAATCAAGCTAGCTGGGATGCTGAAGTCCAGAACACACAGGAGGCCAAAGTTTGAGAACTGCTATCTTAAAGGATATTGTAACCTATGAATGTGTCATCATCTGAAAAGGAAAAGAATTATGTGGGAAATCTACTTTCTTAAAAATTGTGCTTTTTTAGCTATTTAAAATGCAGTGACAAAATGACAAAAATATCACTGAATAACAATTCTAGGACATAAGGTCTACAATAACCACTAGTTGGAATGCATTTATGGCAAGGGGAATTAGTAGTTGTAAAGGTCATCTCCAAGTGGTTGACATTGTGTTGGAACAGACCAGTTATCTAGAGCTGTGCTTCTCGTTCTTTAGGCAACAAATTACATCAGCCCCAGTAACACAAGTGTTTGAAAATACCTAGAGTGCACTAGATTGGGGAAGAGAATGCAAAAGCCTTTATGCCACTATTCTGGGAAGATAAAGAAAACTCAATTGAGTCATAATGTTCCTTGACTTTGCATCTTTTGTTCCAGCTGTGGAAGTCTTTGCCAGGTAAAGCAATATCTTGAGACTTCCATCCAAATTTTTGACACTGAGAAACGTGGCAGTAAGTCAAAACAGTTTGGCATTTAGAAAACCTAACTGGCATTCATATAGTGAGATAGAAAATTGATTTTATTCCCTGGATGCTATTATTTGCAGCTCAGATCATTTGCACACAAACAGGTTGTACAATCTAGGCAATCTGATATAGAAAATAGGGTTCCCAGACTGGAAACTAGAGGGTGCTCCTGTACCTTTAATGGCTGAAGACAGATTTTCAATAAGTGTTGCTTGTTACCTGATTGTATGACAAGCACATCAGTAAATTTCTTTCTTTTACCAATTATTTATGGTATAACTGTTGTCGAGCCACAATTACCCCGCACCAGGAAGATCTGTAGTTTGCCAAGGGCTCCATATTAAATATTTTTTAAAATTATTATTATTATTTTTTAAAAAAATACTTTTTCAAACTTTTGCTATTTCAAAGAATTGGAGACCGAGAATGGACCAGTGGCTGTTTCAACCCACACACCCAAAAGACTTTATCATTTTAACCCTTTAATACATTTTATCTGTTTTCCTCAACTTTCTGTGTAACTTATCTTTCTGTGTACTGTATCTATTTCTTGTATATAAAATGTATAAACGTCTTTATACAGTGTAACAAGATATAGCCCAAAGATGTCACATCTCCATAACCTTGCTGAGGTATTACCATGAGAACAAGAAGGTTGGGCAAATCTTTTTGGCTGTTTCCCATCCAGGCAATCATCAGAAATCTATTATTCATGTATGCAGAGATAGATAGTTTCCTGTGCCAGCTCAGATAAACCTAGGATTATTTGACGCTGAGAGATTACTGACCATGGAAACAGAAATTCAGAATATGTATCTTTGTTAAACTCTTTATCAACAGCCCAGCCTTTGATTGCCCAGAATCATCACCTTTGTCTATGGAAGCTCCTGTCTTTGTCAAATACAGAACTGGACAAGTTGAGCTAAACCACAGCTTATTATCATTTATTTAACATTGTCTTTGCATTGCCCTTATGATGTCCCATTAGAATCATAGAATCATAGAATAGTAGAGTTGGAAGAGACCTCATGAGCCATCCAGTCCAACCCCCTGCTAAGAAGCAGGAAATTGCATTCAAAGCACCCCCGATAGATGGCCATCCAGCCTCTGCTTAAAAGCCTCCAAAGAAGGAGCCTCCACCACGGCCCGGGGGAGAGAGTTCCACTGTCGAACAGCTCTCACAGTGAGGAAGTTCTTCCTGATGTTCAGGTGGAATCTCCTTTCCTGTAGTTTGAAGCCATTGTTCCGTGTCCTAGTCTGCAGGGCAGCAGAAAACAAGCTGGCTCCCTCCTCCCTATGACTTCCCTTCACGTATTTGTACATAGCTATCATGTCTCCTCTCAGCCTTCTCTTCTGCAGGCTAAACATGCCCAGCACTTTAAGCCGCTCCTCATAGGGCTTGTTCTCCAGACCCTTGATCATTTTAGTCGCCCTCCTCTGGACGCTTTCCAGCGTGTCAACATCTCCCTTCAACTGCGGTGCCCAAAATTGGACGCAGTATTCCAGGTGTGGTCTGACCAAGGCAGAATAGAGGGGGAGCATGACTTCCCTGGATCTAGACGCTATACCCCTATTGATGCAGGCCAGAATCCCGTTGGCTTTTTTAGCTGCCGCATCACATTGTTGGCTCATGTTTAACTTGTTGTCCAATTAGCTGATTGATTCACTGGCCAGACAAGTCTGAGCTGTCATTTCCCTGTGAAAGGGAATCCCCATCAGCAGCACCCTCAACCAATCAAGGTGAAGATCCAGAATGGCCCCTATCTCAGCCGATCAGGGAAGGGAGCAGGAGTTTTGAATAGCTATCAAACTATATAAGACAGCTTGCTTTCTCTGTATGTTTTATGCTTGTACACTATGAAACATCAGCCTTTTAGCTGAATTGAATAAACCTCTGTGGCTTGTCTTCAACTTGGTGAGTGTTTCTTTGTCTTGGCCCATTCAATTTAGCTTGCACTCGCCAGGCACAGATCCCTTTATTCACGGTCCTAGTTATTCACTTCATAGGAGCTATATCCATTTTCACCCTGGCAACTTAACCATTAGCCATGCTTGGCTGGGAAAGATGAGAATTGCAGTCCAACACATCTGAAGAGCATCACATTGGTGAAAGCTATTCTATGAAACTAAACAAATGAATCAGTACAAAAGTGATCTAAAATCTATGTCAAGCCAACTCATTTGCTGTGTAATTTAATGCAATTAAGCATATTTACACCCAGGCCTGTAGCGAGGGGGTGGTTTTAGGGGTTCAAACCCCCCCCCCCCCCGAAATTTTTCAGGTTATAAAAAAAATCTAGTTTACTCATAAATTTTAACTGGTTAACTAAATCCCCATGCTAAGTCTATGAGATGCAAAACATTAAGAGTCCCTCCAGGCACTATCTCAAGCAGATATTGACAGGTTTGTAGTGGGGAGGGGTGCGTGCTAGGTGTTCAACCCCCCCCCCCCAAATTTTTAAAACCCCTCCCGAAATTTTTTTCTGGCTACGGCCCTGTTTACACCCATTTGTTTATTCCACATTTGATTTGCTCCTACTAAATAACTATCACTAAATAGTTAAGAGGAACTTTATAAGAAACATAGCCATCACTTCTGGTCCCCTGTATGTCAACTTGGGGGGTTTATTTTTCATGTCCAGCAAAGAAAACAAGAGTGAGTCAGACTGCACATGGAGATTCTAGATGTTGGTGGGGGAAAATATGTCTCAACTGGATTTGTAGTTCTGGAGCCTAAAGATAAATAGCAGCAACATCACAACCTCTAAGGATGCCTGCCATAGATGTGAGCAAAAGTCAGGAAAGAATGCTTCTGGAATATGGCCATACAGCCAGGGAAAACTCACAATAACCCACGTGTAGCAATGCTGGTTGCAATCTCTAGGCTACATATTCAGTGGATCCTGGCTTTCAAAGAAAACATGAGAAAATAAATATAACTTTCATCTTGCAAATGGATCAGCATGAGTAACTGAATTATACATCCAAGTCAGATTCCAAATCATATGCTATTTAATTACTTAAAACATTCTTTTTATAACAAACATGACCTTTAGGATTGTAGTAATGAGATGTCAAGGCTATAAAAGGCCTTGTGTTGAGACCCTAGTGAATTCTGCTTGAAAGTAGACAAAGCTCTTTCCAACCTCTTCTTCTAAATGTCCCCAATTTTGCCATATCATTTATTATTAGAGAAGATTACATTGTTATTTCATCCATTAACAACACAAGTGATGCATCAAAGTGTTTGATGTTTCTATAGCTGCTTGGAGAAGGAATAACCAAGATGAAGCCCAGACAATAACCTGGGTAGAGAAGAAAGCCCAAGGGTAATAAAAGCAAGAAAGTCACAAATTCCCTTTAATCTTCAGATACATACTTTGTAAAGTTTCAGGAGCTAGTCTTAAGGGGCTACTAAGATTTACCTGAAGTAATGATATGATGAAAGAGGCAGAGTGGAAGAAATTATTGACAAGAGTGCTGTTATGTTGCAAGAATAGGCAAAAGATGAAAACTATGTATATTTGCCATCTTTGGTTTAAACCATAATGCTGCTAGGAAAACAATTTATTCAGCCCCCTATCCCAAACTATGATTATGAAAAAAACCTCAAAAAACAAAACACAGCTATTTGGGCAACCCAATATAAAGTCTACAGCTTCTTACTCTCAATAATTTCACACTACAAACAGTATGATCGTATCTGCCAATGGTCTGATTTTTTTTGACAAGTCAGCTAGAACACACCCATCAAAACAATAGGATTTTAAATGTCCAACAACTGATCAATGAATCTATTCTACCTGAGATTACCATTGGAATTCATGACAATATTTTTCTAGCATACTAATCTACAATGAAAATGCTATTTGCAAAGATGGGCTATGTGGGAGCTGAGAACTCTTGCAATAAAAGTTTGTCTTATGAGCTTTGAGGTGGATCTTCTATAGGTTTGTCACCTGTCCTGTATTAGTATATTGAAAACATGAAAAACCTATGATAGATACAATATGAAGAGTCACACTGGAATTAATTATCTCAGCTGTAACATCTGGCTATGCATCTCTGTAAATGTCACTATAGCAGTGCTAGTTCCACATTTCCCATACATTCAAATATTTCACTGATGAAAATTGGGACATGTGTAATCTGTTAGAACTTGGTATAATATCTGGCAGATTCATGGTTAATTGTAAAGTCAGGAGTGACTAAGCAGAACCTAAATTCTGAGTAAAATACAGAGTAACTAATGAATGGAATCTGTAAGCAATAGAGAATAGGATGCAGTGGGAATGAGTTAATGCAGCAGTTGATTGGTTAAAGGGAAAATAAATTAAGCAAACAATGACAGCATGTAGGCTTTCTAATGATAGAGGTTGTGGGCTTCCCAATGATAGCGGAATGTTTTGGGCTTCCCAATGATAGAGCTTTTGCTATGTGAAGGAGTTTGATTTGATTCTGTGAACCGGTGTTTCAAATACTGCTTTATAACTGAAGATATAATGAAAGAGAATACTATAAGTAGAAGGAGAGACTGTATATATATTATACAAACTGTGTGTATTTTGGATTTCGGAACTGTAAAGAGATATAACGGTTTCCTTGTTAGAATGAAGATAGAAGTCTTCTGTTTGTTTAATGTTTATACTCCAGAGTTACTAAGATTATCAGCACTCATTTCTGCTGTGTAGACTGAAGTTTGATAAAGCATTTTAAAGGCTAGAAAATTATCCAACATAACCAAGAAACAGCTGTGGTGCAGCTGGTTAATAGCCAGCAGCAATAAATCACCACTGACAAAGAGGTTGTTGATTCAAAGCCTGGATCGGGGTTGAGCCCCTGACCATTTAATACCCTAGCTTGTTGCCCACTTGAGCTGCTCGAAAACAACTGTGTCTGTGAGTAGAGAATTCTAGGTACCGCTTAATGTGGGGAGGTTAATTTAACGTAATTTATGACACCATAAAACTGCCAGCAGCGTGTGAAGAACATGAGGAAGTACTACCATCGAAAAGGACTTGGTGTCACAGTGGATGATGAAGTGGTAACTCCCCCTGTGACTGGAATTGAGCATACCCTCATGAAGCCGGAGGCTGGAGAATGTTAATAGCCTCTGCTGTCTGTCTGTGTATCTTTGATAATGGCATTGAATGCTGTTCTGTTCTGTTCTGTCTGTTCAAACGGCACTGAATGTTTGCCGTGTATGTTTACTGTGATACGTCTTGGTTTCAAAAGAAGTGTGGCTGATGTGTGTGCATATACTGGAGGTGTTGGTGAAGATTGGATTGGTCTTTTGATTTATGTTGATGATGTCTGTGTTGTAACAATAGGTTTACTAGGTATGGATTTGTGTACAATTTGAAAAATAAGAGTGATGTAGACAATGTTTCCAATGGAGTTGATGAAGAGAATGACATGAACTGTACAGAATATGTGAATAAGGACTTAAATGTGCCATTGCATAATTCATGTGCACATTTCTTCCACAGGGGGAATTGTTAATGTGGGATTTGTGTATTGGTAGTGTTTAAATGAAATTTGTGTCTTGCCAGTATTGCATACTGATTGCATCATCCAGAGTGTACTATAGTCTGTAAAGAGCTAAGAAGCTAAGAAGCTGTAATGACCTTGATGTGTGGCTGGAGCTGGGGAGTATCCAGACACAAGTGTGTATGCATTACTGATTGCATAAGTTCAGTTCAGTTCTGAGTTGTGTTGAGTGCTGTCTGCTGAAAGTCAAGTCCTGTGTCCATTGTCTGCAAGTCTGTTTGTCTTGATTATTACTGCTTACAGTAAAACTTTGTATATAGTTTTACTAACGTCTCTGATGTCTCTTCGTTCTGCGTTCCACTGACTCCAACCAACTACTGCTGCGCTGCTAATACTCTGACAGCCCTGAGTTCCCTTGGGGAGATAGGGCGGAATATAAATAGTTATCATCATCATCATCATCATCATCAATGTAGTAAAGTTGGTAAAAGTTATTAAGGAGAGAGAACACACAATCTCAGCTGGATCTACGTGTTACATGGTCAGTGTAGACTCATCTAATTTAGTTCAATGCAGTTAAGCTGCATTATATGGGTTCCAGACTGCATTATATGGCAGTATAGATCCAGGATAAGGAGCTCTTCACACTGACCACTAGAATCACCACGCGTCATAACAAATCCGGCTACCGCCATTGAGGGGCATGGGGAACCCAGCAGGGCAATCCCACGGGGGGAAACGTCAACCATCTGCCTTCCCCCCTTGATCCAAGGCAACATGGGAAGCCTCTCATGTTGCCACCATAGTGGCATGCTCCACTTCACTGCTCCTGTAAGCACGGAGCCACATCGTAAGTAGTAGTGCATCATCTAATGGGAACGCTTAAAAAGGCGGCGAAGTGCAGCATGCCGCCAATTCTTCCCCCATCTGATGAGGTAGTAATTGAGGCTCCCACAGTTTGCTTTTGCCTGAGTCTGTAAGGAAGGGAAATATTCCCCCTAACCTGCTGAATTAACTGAATGCAAACTGCTTTTGCACTTTGAATTTGGTAGCATTTGGAGCTAACTGAGGAAGACAGAAAAAATGAAACATTTTAAAAAGAGCTAAAATTGGGATGGCAGAGACATGATTAGGTCCATCCCTGACAATTTGGAACAGTTGGAGGGTATCATATGGGGCTATGTGTGGAGCAATATGAAAAACTGCTCCCCAAATCAATTTTGTCACTCCATATCATTTGCATGCAATCCACTATTACATCCACTTAAAAGTGAGTCAAAAGCAAATTACCCCACAAAGTGATGGCAGCATCATATTGTAGAGAAACAAGCTGAAAATAATTTGCCAGCTCCAAAAAGGGGGAGGTGAAGTGTACTTTCTTCAAACTCTCTGTGAGAATTTTATGACTTTTTGAATATTTTAATATTATTACTCAAATATAGTATATTTAGTGTCAGTGTTTCACTTCCCACAGGAGGGGATAATTGACATGAAGTGACACTGGTATCTGACATATGAAAGCATCTGGTGTTTGACAGTATTTGACATTAGACAGCGAACATTTTTTAGTAAGTGCTATCGTATTATACATTCAAAATTATTTAACTAGTCAAGAAGCAATCTATTGCCTAGAAAACACACAAACATGCACACGCAAACAAACAATAAATTTCCACAAGCAACTACATTCTGAATGTACTACATTTTGCCCTAGGCATTCTCTTGATCTCCTCTTTACACAGATCTGTTCTTCGTGTTCATTACCTAGACTTCCTTTTACATTGCACACAGTCAACCTCCCATCCTTTCTGTGACCTCTTCCAGTTCACTGATCCAGCTGCCTTCTCTGAAGCATGGTTTTTGTTCTCCCCTCTGCTGCTTCCATCTGTTCCGCAGACTTTGCAGTTGCCACTTTCGATCATCGCTTTTTCTGTTTACCAGCTCTTTGTATGCCCTCCCTTACTCTTCTCTGTTACTACTTTGCCCTTTCGTTCTTGCTGCTTCCATTCAATATTTTCACTCATGGTCTTGTTCCGTTGATTGCCTCTGGAGAGAATGAGGAATTAGCTTAATCTATCATAAATCTACTCTCCTCGCCTGCATTGGTTCAAACTAAACAAAACTTTTTTTGCTCCACATCAGCTCTAGAAAGTTCCTCATCTCTTCCTTGCCTTGTAATGTTTGTCTCATTGATTTACTCTCTTCACTCCCAATTCATTGTGTTTCTTTTTTTTCTCCAGTGCAGAAATTGAAAAATTTCACTATCTTCTTTCCTCTGCTTCCTCTTCTTTAACTTTCACCTTGTTTACACTATGCCTGTCTGGTACTTACACCTTATTCAGAGTGGCTAAAAGCTATCAGTCGAAAAATACAATATAGGTTGAGTATCTCTTATCCAAAATGCTTGGGACTAGAAGTTGTACTCAACACTTTACCCCAAGCCCTGGTCCTATAGTCTGCTTTTGCACAAGTCCATGCCCAGCCCTCTCAAACTTCTGATCTTGTCCACCATATTCCTGATTCTGGTTATGGTGGTTTGCTTTGATTAATTTGAATGATTTTTTATACTCTGGAAGGATCACAAATCAAAGTCAGAAACATGGATAGGCCTCCAAACTATCAGTGCACCAGAAGGTATATTACTTTCTGCTTCGGATGGGGAGAGAACAGACCATCTGTAACTCTGGAGACCTGAACCATGTTTAGCTGTTAAAATAAAGGAAAAACACTGAGGGCAGTGAGTACTTAGGGCCTTATATAGACTGTTTTGTTAAAGAATCACATTCTTTTTTTACCACTCTTAAATATGCTACGAAACAAAGGTTGTTTTGAAACACCAACCCCTCACAATTGCCTTTCCTTATGCCTACGCATTGTTTCCAGGTTTCTTTGAGATTAGGTGTTTACTTGGAAACAACTTCAAGGACTCCCTTCTTATGATCCTTTATCTTTCAACCAGACTTGGACTGGACATCAACCCAAAGAGAGGACCATTTTCTGTAAAGCAGTAAAAGTGCCCGACTTAACAGTAAGTGACTTAATTCCATAGTCTTTGTACTTTAAAATCTGTTTGTAGTTTAAAAAAAATATAAACACAACAATCAAATACACCCTATAACACTTATTATCTGAATGCATGGTTGCTGAGGATAATGGTATAGAAGGGAAAAGGTAAATTGGCATTTTTGTCTGTATACACACATAGATGAGAGTTCACATAATTGCCCCCACATGCCCACAAATGCATGAGGGGAAGAGTGGGCCCATGCTCCTCAGCCACAAACCCTGTGCATCATCATTTCCCATACAGCCATATCCACAACTACTTGGGTGTTCAACATTAACACAGAGCCATGTTACATGTGTACAGATGTATGTATGGAGGCATACACCTGGTGAAGGGGAAATTATCACTGATTAGAGAATCTAATGGTCCAGTTGAGAACCGAAATTGTTAACACAATTGAGAGTTGTTGGGGACTCTTACTGACATGATGGAAATCATTTAAATATGTATGCCCACGTACCTTTGCCCACGTTTGCAAAAAGTACAGACTCTGATGAGAGTGACCTTCTTAACCATCAAGGAAATACTGATTTAACAGAACAAAAGCACAACATAGAAAAACCACATTTTTGAAAAGAGTAATTCACTTTACAAAATGGAAATCTCAATAATGGAGCCTACCTGTACAAGGCAGATGCTGTTCTTTTCAGTCCTTTGGGTCTGTTTGGCTTTGGTTCTCCAGCCATATTTATATCTGTAATGAATAATGAACTTGAATCAATGTTGTGCCATTCTTTTTTTGCACCAGGGAATTTCTCATGTAACCAAGAACAGCTATGGGAGGCGTAGCCATAAAATAGAAACTGAATTTTCTGTCCCCAGAGCAGAAGATTCATCAACTGTCCTTGCTTCTAAGCAGGTTTGAAAGATAGTCAATATTACATCTGCACCAGCATATGAAAGGGAAATCATGTTTTGTTAAGAAAACAGCATGACAGTGTATCACCTTCATCCATTATATGCAAAGAAGCAAACACAGGAAAGAGGGAATATACAACACTGAAACTCATTGCGGTTTTTACACAAAACAATAACATATGATGGTTACTATGTCTCAGCAGAGTCTCTTTCTCTCTTCTCTTTTTCCCACTTCATCTCAAAACATCTCATACCTTGAGAAAAGCCCTAAATAGCATTGGCTTATAAAAATATGTAAAGCATATCACATGCAAAAAAGCATGGGTATTAGACATGCTCTTATAGTCTGCCTCCATGTGACTGTAAAACAAATACCAAAAGTAGAAAAGGTTGATCTGGGTGCAGAAACATGCCTGTAGTCATCTGATGTAACCTCACAGACAGTTTTCATTTAGAGAGACTGGGGAGAATGAGATGTTTTGATCTGCCAAGAAAATTTCAGTCCTAAGCTTCTATAGTAAAGGGGTGGGTGAAACGTGAGTTTAGAGTGGTGTCACCCATTTTCACTGACTATGTGGAAACTGACAAAGTAATTCCAAGCACACAGACATTGTTTTATAGAAGGAAAGGTGATGTATCCTCACATCTAGCTTTTTTGGTTGGCACAAGGGGGGAATACCTCATGCCCATCTATTTCACAAGCATTATGCAAGTTTCATCTTGTTTCGATACCATTTCTCAACATGATGTGGCCTGATCACAACAATACTGTAGTACAATGAACAGATACACAAGCAAAGCTACAGTGAGTACCAATTTTGGGGATAAAGCAGTATGTGTATGTGTAATTTTCCCCTAAAAGGAATTCTATATTTGATTTTGTATATAGGTAGATAGATAGATTAAATGCAGGATATATATTGCTCCAACTACAAAAATTATTTATCACAGCGAATTACAATTCCACAATAGAATGAAAGTTCTGGAGTTTAAAGGGAGGTGGAAACCCAGAAGTTAAAAATGTGGTTAAATGTTTAAATCCTGAGGTTTGCAATTAAACCGAACCCTGAGTTACTGATAGGTGTGTAGGTAGCACATAGCATCTAGCAAAGCTTACTGGGATGAAGCCATAAAGTAGGTCCTAGCTCTGGAAATGGGCTAGAAGGAACTGAGACATCTTCCTCTTGATAGAACTTTTTTTCTTTCAAAGCAGGGTAAACTGATAAACAGCAGCCTTTCCGTTAAAGGGAAAAGTCTGTGTCCTACAGAAGTACAGAAGAGACTTTTGCATCTTTAGATAGTCAGACCTAATGTAGCATTCATCATGAAATTCCTTAAAGCTGCACCACAAGGACAGTTAAAATACTGCAAGGAGCAGAAATAATTTTTCCTGAAATCCTGGAGAGCTATTGCTTGTTAGAGTTGATGATATGATCTGAATGATCCAGCAGCCTGAGTCAGCATATGGAAACTTCCTATGTTCAAGGAACGTTTGTCTGCCCGAGGAACTGTATCTACTTGTGTGGGTCCATCAGTGGAAGAGGCATTACTGATTCAACTGCTTGGTTGTAATCCTTCTTTTATCATCGTTATCTTTGTCAGCGGGGATGATGGGTAGCAGAGTGAAATCCAAAAAATTCACCATCCTTCACCTCCTTCTCTCCAGACTGTTTCCCCGTGTGGAAAACAGCACTGGACAAACTCACTCCAGCAGACGAAGTCCAACTGTTGATTTACTTTATTTACATGATCTATTTACAGATAGAGCAAATTCAGTCCTTTCCTCCATGAGTGCTTGCCGAAACACTCATGCACACACACACTGCTCATCGCTGTTCTCCGTTCTACACAGGAAACTCCCTTCACATTCCACAGGAACAAGATAGTAAGTCCCGGTCAAAACACACTTGACCCCATTGGTCCTGTGATACATCAATCATAGCAGACTCTCATTAACTCCATAATTGCTGAATCCAGATTGATTTTAACATTTCACAATACACAATACCCTGACAATCTTCACTTCACTTCCTTGTATCTCTGTATTTCAGACTCTTGTGTCTTCTATGCAGTTACATAAGTACAGTAAAAGTGTAGACTTACAAATACTAAATGACTTGATTTCTGTTGCAAGTCACTTCTGGGCCACAAAGTGGAGTCCACAACATGCAAGTGTAGAGAAGAGCAAACCACAGACCACCTACTACAATGCAATCTGAGCCCTGCCACATGCACAATGGAGGACCTTCTTACAGTGACACCAGAGGCACTCCAAGTTACCATCTACTGGTCAAAGGGCATTTAGTATAATGCCAAGTTTTTAAAACTTTGCTTGGGTTTTCAAATACATTAAAACTTGTACCCTCTGTTTGCTTCTGACACATTAAATAAATACTTGATTTCTTCACCTGTTGTCACAGGATGAAGAATTACTGATAGAATGAATTATTTCTTTCCTTACAACTACCTACATAAGTATAAGGTTGCTTCAGAGATTGTGGGAATCCTTTGGAATAAATCTGGAGGAGTGGAGGACAGCAAGACCAAATCCTATTGCAAGATGTTGGATATCTCCCAAACAGTAATTTCAGCTCATGTGCAATGCAATATTGAAAGCATTTAGTTTCCAATAATATCCAACTCTTATATACTATACACAAATCAGATGGATGTGGCATTATGCATGATCTAAGTTTAGCCGCAAATAAGGAGAATCAAAGAACAGTATGTATTTTCAGAAATCTCACTCAACCCTTAAAATGAAAAGAAAGAAATTGTTGTTAAGTAAATTATAATACCTTCTAAAGAAAATAAAAGAAGGCCAGTTCTGATTTCAAGTTGTTACCCAGGGTGGGAATAGATTATGAACCACTCTACGCAAGCCTGTCTAGCACTCCTGCCGCCTTCAATATCACCACCACCCACTGGGAGATCAAAAATACCAATTTCTGATGGAAAATGCTATCTTCAACAACAATTCTCAGTTTGTGCCTGGTGACAAGAGCTTCTCAGCAGGTGACATTTCAAAGCACAGCACAAAAAAGGTTACACTGAGAAACAGTAGATTTCAGGCAAAAACAGAAGCTGATAGTATTCCAGGTGGCTACCTTGAGCTCTTTTGAATATTGGCAGTGGAGGATTGAGTCCAAAAAGTTAGTGATCACAACACTAGAGAAACACATAGAAAAGCATTGACATCTTACTTATGATTAAAATGAATGGAATGGGCTAAACAACTCATTGGTTGGCATCTTGTCTGTGACATATGCACGAAAATGTATATGCATGTTTCTATAGGTCAGAATTCTTCATCTAGTTGCTGCATTTTAGTAGTGTTGCCATTGGGAGGATGGTGAAGGGCTGGAAGAAAACAGATTTTGGTGATGGGTTACAGCAGGGTGCCTGCAGTAAGCAATGCAATAAAACTTGAAATGTGAAAGTATAGAATTTTTCCATTGCTGTGCCTCCCTACAACAGTCAAAGTAAACACCAACTATCTCCAGAATCCCTTAGTGAGTCTCCATGAACCATAAAACAGAGAGAAAGGGGAAAAACAGATTAGCTTCTCTCACCAGCATGTTTTTAAAAAGCATAGATCTATAGATTTGGTCAGCAAAATGGACATTGGAGGCTGGTGTAAAATAAATCATCTGTAGATGTGTGTTGGAAAAAGCTTTTAAGTAGTTTTTAGAAGGTATGAAACATTTTTGTTTACTTATGCAAGCTGTACCTGAACTAATTCATTTTACATATTCAGGATGATAGGTTTGCTGAAACATGTTGATGTGATTTTTCTTTTGTGGTGTAAAAGTGTGTCCTCATTCTTTCCATGCTACCAGTATTTTTTGCCTCTGGTACCAAATATTTTATTTAAAAATTAATATTTGGGAACTCATTCATATATGTGTACTGCATTCTGAAGACTGCAACATGGGAAGCTATTTGTAAACATCTCGTTCTGATGAGACACTGGTACATCTCAGCATCATTAACTGTGCTGAGACTTATTGCCTTTTCCTGGTGGTTTTTTCTAGGGCTCACTTGATAGATTGAATGATCAATTGCTTTAAATTATTCATAGCTGCCCTATAACAACAGTTCTCTGGATGGCTTACCATGCACAAATAATCACACCACAATAAAAAAAGTACAGAAAGACACAATACTCTAAAGGCAACAGACAAAATAAACAATAAAACTTCCAAATCATTAAAATGTTTTAAAAGAAAACCTTTATATTTCTTTTTTATATAATGGGACACCTTTTTACTATGCCATCATGGAGACTGAACACCCACATATTTTGGTATTCACAGGGGGTCCTGAAACCAAACTGCAGCAGATAGCATGGGTCCATTGTAATACCTTATAATTCCTAAACAGAATTTGGAAATATTAATCTATAGCTCCAAAGATCTCCTGGTATTTTGAGAGCTGTAATCCAAAAAACTAACACTATCACCCTCTATTCCTGAGATATTAAACTGAAGGCTAAAGAAGGAGTGAATTATGTAGAATGTAATCCTCATAGATTTCAATCAAAACAATGTTTCCAGAAATAACACTATCCATCAGGAAATGTTTTTCACAGCCAACTTGCTCACATGATGTGTTTACAGTAAAACTAATCAGATTTATCTCCTAGGATACCCTGCAGTTTCTCTGTGGTGTTCCTCCATTATACTTCTGGTAGCTCATGATTAAAAACCCTTGATGCGCTTTGTGATAATTCATAGTTGTTTAGCAGATTGGCTGCATTTTGTAATTTGTGAACATTTGGGGGCTACGACCACATATCACTGTATCGAAGCATGGAGAATAAGCCTTTTGTGTTTCTCATAGCGCTTGCCACATTAGGTGCCTAATTTGCTTTGGGACCTTTTCATGCTGCTGTAGTGCACATTGCAACAACACCACAATCGCCTCTAAAGCTTCACGTTCAGCAGCTGGTGTCCTCACTGCAGAAAAGTAAATGCAAAGCAACACCCACACAGTGGGCTTTCAAACATCTGCTTTTTGTGTAGCAAAATCTCAAATGGATGCGTATGAAATGACTCCTATCAGGCAGACGTGAGTAGAAAGAATGGCAGCAGAAGAAATCAAGGATATGTGATCATTCATGAACATAGATGGCTCTATTTCAGCACTGTCCACCAGCTGTCTTTAAACTAGGGCTGCATAAAATTTCTGTGTTGAACCAGTGTCTGGCAACTGTAATTGACTGCGTATAGGGGAAAAATTGGAAGTTTAATCCAGAGAAAAGTACTCTTGGTCAGTTGAAAGGCAAATCTGGAAACAGGGATTCAGTCTATGTTAGATGGGATTACACTCCCCCTAAAGATCCAGGTTTCATCTCTGAGCCTGGATGCTCAGATTTACACATAGAACAGCATAAAACAGCAAAATACAAAATATACAGCATATACAACAAGAGGAGGTCACAGATAAAAAGGAAAACGTACTTAAAAGTTACTAATCTCAAGACTAAAATTTGCAACACTCTGACAAAATAATGCATCAGAGTTGTTCAGAAGATAAGGAATTTCTTCTGAACACCCTTGCCATTGGGAACATGGTGAAAAATCGAATTCCTTTTTTAAAAACCATACATTATATTTGGGGCAAACAAACAGAAGTATTTCAATAGAGACCAAGTCACAAAAACAAACCCTTTTGAAATGTTCCACATTTTTATATCTCCCATCTAAATAGCTGGTGACAACACATTGTATTTTGCAGTTGCCAAAGCTCTCATCTGGGTGGGATTAATTAAAATACAAAAATAAACTGCCATTAGTCCACGCTCACATGAAATTAATGATGTGGTAGGGGAACAAGTTGACTGCAAGATTCAGATTATGAAAGTCAAGATCCAAAAGTCTACTCTTGACTGTGCTTCCAAAGACAGGCCAGTTGCTTTGATCATTCTGAAAACCAAAGAATACCATTCTGAAATAAAATGATCTGATAACAGAGAGGGAATATAGCTATTGGGGTCTGCTTAAAAATTTATAAGCAGCCAGAATTTTATAGCCCTCATCCATGCCAAGGTTTCAAGACTGGTTTGACCCATCTCAATGCATAGCACGGCACAAGGCACACATCTAGGGGGCTCATTAGTTTTTGGAGAAACTTGGAATGTAATGTATTAAATGATTTATTGATTGCAGAAATCCAAATAGGGGAGCCATACAACAACAGAGAACCAATCCTAGCCTCAAAAAGGTTGAGGGCAGCAATGTTGGTATGTGTAGAAGCCATTACTACTTATTTCTATGACAGCCATGACAGGTTATATTGGTAGCAAAAATCAAGGTATCAAAAGTATTTGACTTGTTCAGTTTTGTGGACCAGATCTGCCAAGACATGGGCTTCCACTTTTTGGGAAAAAATGAACATTTTGGATTTATCATAGCTAATTTCCAGTCTATTTAATCCACAGTAATTGGCAAAGCAATGCCTTAAACGTTTAAGGCTGATACTAGGTAAGGACAATAACACAGTATCATCTGCATATAAGAATAAGGGAATGTGGGTAGAATGGAGCTTGGGACTATGACCATTGATCAATGCTAAAGCCTGAGGTAAATCATGCAGGATTTGAACAGAGTAGGATCCAGTATGCAGCCCTGCTTGACCCCATGTGTAGCACTAATTCTAGAAGTTAGCTAGCCTTCCTCAGAGCATCTAATTTGGCAAACAGTATTCATGCACAATTGTCTAATTAGAAACAAAAGTCTGGAATTGATATTCAAAGACTGTAACTTGTCTTACAACAAGTTTCTTGTTATGGAGTTAAAGGTTTCTTTAAGATCAATGAAAGCAGCATACAATTTGGAAGCTTTATACATGGAGTATTTATTTGCCAAATGCGAAAGTACTAAGCAGGGATCCAAAATTAACTTATCCTTATGAAATCCAACTTGCCCAGGGCCAAGGCTTTCCAAATACTAATAGAAGGTTAATTGGCAAGTAATTAGAAGGATCGGTAGGGTCATCCTTCTTGAAGATTTCAGTAGTGATCTTTTGCAGAATTAAAGCTAGTGCACCAATTATGCCTGCCCCTGGAAAAGTTGGATCTGGCCTCAATAGTACATACCCTGTTTCCCTGAAAATAAGACAGGGTCTTATATTAATTTTTGCTCTGAAAGATGCACTAGGTCTTATTGTCAGGGGATGTCTTATTTTTCCATGAAGAAGAGCTCACATTTATTGTTGAACAACAAAATGAAC
Source organism: Anolis carolinensis (assembly GCF_035594765.1). NCBI lineage: Eukaryota > Metazoa > Chordata > Lepidosauria > Squamata > Anolidae > Anolis > Anolis carolinensis. The sequence continues at coordinate 217,472,292 of NC_085844.1, read as the reverse complement.
ATTTATTATATACTGTAAAGTAGTTGTCATCACAAACCAGCATAACCAGACAAACTATGAATCCTATCAAGAATTTCTTGTTACTACCATTATTTACATGTACAACAATCTATGGTACCTCTTGCAATTTAGGTTTCACAAGGTTTCCACGCTGATTTCTCTCTATTCTAGTTTCAATGTAGTCATGAATCATGAATAATATAATATACTATAATAATAATATGATAATATAATGATAAAATGATATACAATATATTAATGAGATATTATAATAATAGGATATAATAATAACAGAATATGATAATAATATGGTATTAATAGGATAATATAATAATGGGATATAATAACAGAATAGCATAATAATATAATAATAGGATAATATAATAGAATAATAGAATGGAATAGAATGATATAAAATATATTAATAGGATAATATAAAATGGAATATAATAATAACAGAATATGCTAATAATAATAAAATAATAATATGATAATATAATAGAATAATAGTATAGAATATAATGATATAAAATATATTAATAGGATAATATAAAATGGAATATAATAATAACAGAATAATAATATAATAATATGAAAATATAATAGAATAATAATATGATATAATAATAATAGAAAAATATAATATAATGATATAAAATATATTAATAGGATAATATAATAATGGGATATAATAATAGTAACAGAATATGATGATAATATGGTAATAGAATAATAGTATAAAATAATAAGTTTCATGGCATAGGATAGGAATAAGGATGAGAGGAGAATCCCAATACGTCCTGTACCTTTAAGAAGCAGAAGTAGCAGGACGAGTGGAAAGCCCTCTTCCTTCCCTCCCACCCTCCCTTGCCCTGGCTCCAGGAGCCAATCAGAAGCCTTGGGGGCGAAGGGAGCATGGCCAGGAAGGAGCCTTGTCTCAGAAGGAAGAAACGGCAGCGCAGCAGCAGCCACGGAAGGTTCTTCAAGCTGCGGCTGGGGGACAGGCAGGGAGGCACAGAAAGCAAGCACTTTCTCTCCCTCCCTCCCTCCGGTGTGTATGAGTGCTGCAGCCATGCTTCCCAATGGAACTCTGCTGCAGCTTTAGTTGCTAGGTCTTACTTTCAGGGGAGGCCTTATATTTGGCAATCCCCCCAAACCCCTGCTAGGTCTTATTCTTTGGGGAGGTTTCATTTTAGGGGAAACATGGTATCTTGGTTACATCCTGTTTGGATTACTGCAGTGCACTCTATATGGGGCTGCCTCTGGAAAGTGCTCAGAAACTTGACTCCAATAGTTGACTCAAATAGTTGCAGCCAGATTGTGAACTTCCTTGTTGCAATGCCTCTACTGGCTGGTCTGCTTCTGAGCATATTTCAAAGAGTTGGTTCTGATATTTAAAGTCGTATATCATTTGGGACTATATTTCAATTTCTGAGCCCAGTAAAGTTGTTGTGACTGCGCCTTCGGGGATTATGGTTGATGGGGATGGAATTCGAAGAGGAAGAAAAAACCCTCGTGATGAGGGTTCACTGGAGGAGTTGCGCAGGAAGCGACTTAGAGAGCTATATGGGGGATCTTCTGAGGAAGATTCAGATGGGGAGGTGGATGCTGAGGAACAGGTGGTGGCTGGGGAAGCGGGCACTGAATGGGCACAGCCACCGGAGATGTCTGGGGATTTGGGGTCTATGGATACTTCTGAGCCTGGGGTTTCTGCAGGAGCTGATCCCAATTGGGATGCTTGGAGAAGGGAGGATGGTTCTTTAAGTGTTCATGGGGCTAAGTGTGGGCAGGATGATTGGGACTCCGACGAATTGCTAGGTACTCCAGATCCACGAGCTCTAACTGTGTGGAGCTCAGACTCTGAGTAGATTTGGGACACCTGGTGTTTGGGTGTGAGTGTTTGGTCACCCAGGAGGAAGGGGAATAAAATGGGAATGTTTGGCCACTGCACTTTGCGTGTGGCAAGGTGTTGCTGAGGCGCCATTGGGATCTCTGTGTTTCTATGAAGACTGGACTTGGACTATGATTTGAATGTGCTGTTATCACCTAGTGTCACGACCCAGGTTGCAAAGGCACCAATAACCAAACACAGAGGCCAGAATCTAACTAATATCTTTATTGAAGGAATATATAAAGTTAATAAAAACAAGTGTAGAAAATGGTCCAGAATTAGACCTTTCAGGAAAGGTCAAAATTAGTCCAAAGAAACAATGTCCAATATGAAATATTAAGGTCCAAAGTTGTAATCCAATAACCGAAACACTCACTTTGCCAAGCAAAGTGAGGGGAGATGACAAGGTCCTTTAGTCCATGAAACTGGAGCGAGGCTAGGAAATAACTTGATACTTGAAACAAGGCTTGAACGTGGAACAAGGTAACTAAGAACAAGAACAAGGTCCGTGGAATAACTTGGTAAAAATCCGTGAAACAAGGCAAGGATTGATCCTGGGAAACAAGGCAAGGTCCGTAGATAAACAAAGGCTGGGAAGCAAGGCGAAGGCTGGATAGCAAGGCAAGGCTTGAGCAGGAGCGAGGCTTGAATCGGAGCGCGCTGTCCAGACACAACTCGCTCCGTAGGCTGACGAATTGACTCCGCAAAGTTACTACGCGGGTAAAACACCTAAATAGAGTCTAACTTTCCCGCCGAAGCGGTTCTCTGGGAATCAGAACCGAAAGCTAACTCTGAGACCAGATGTGAGACTCCCCAAAGATTCTCACGAGAAGCAGTCTTAATTGGCCACATTCTTAGCTGCGATCCTCGCACTCCTGCGCGAAGCTGATTCCAAACTTCTCTGTTGTTTACAAAACTCCCGGCGCAAAAACACGGGAGAAGTAGGCTCTGGGCTTGTTTGACATACTTCTGGGAGACAACTTTCTTGCAGGTGCAAGGTTCCCAGATCAGCCTGGGAAAGATCTGGCTGAGAGGAATCCAGTTCAGACTGGGAAGGTAAAAAACCCAAGTTTTCATCTTCATCAGGAATTACAATGTCCTGAGCAGGACTACAAGGCCCATGGGTCATCACACTATCCCCCTCCTCAAGGCCCCTCCCAAACTGGGGCCCTCTCCCTGAGGCGCGAGGTCGCGGTTTGGTGGGATAGGTCTGATGGAAGCGACGGGTTAGATCAGGAGCATGGACTGTGGAGGCGTCTTCCCAAGAGCGTTCCTCAGGGCCAAAACCCACCCAGTCAATGAGATATTGTAGGCGGCGGCGGTGAAAGCGAGAATCCAAAATGTCCTCAACCTCGAACTCTTCCTCCCCATTCATCAAAACAGGAGGGGGGGCCGGTTGGTCTGTATCAGGTCGTACACCATCCGCCGGAAGGAGCAGGGAACGGTGAAACACTGGGTGAATGCGCATTGAACGCGGAAGTTGGAGTTTGAAAGTCACGGGGTTTAATTGCGCCACCACTGGATAGGGGCCAATGAAACGGGCATCTAACTTCCGGCAAGGGCGGTGGGAGGGCAGAAAACGAGTGGACAGGAAAACCCGATCTCCTACCTTGATTTCGGGGCCCGGCTGGCGATGTTTGTCAGCGTGGCGTTTATAGTCCTCCTTGGCTTGGTCCAGTTGCTGGAGCAAAAGTTGTTGCACCGCTGTGAGTTCCTGCAGCCAATCCTCTGCTGCGGGAACTTCTGAAGTTTCAATGACAGGGGGGAAGAAACGTGGATGGAAGCCGTAGTTTGCAAAGAACGGCGTTTCCTTTGTAGAAGCTTGAACTCCATTGTTGTAGGCAAACTCAGACAGTGGTAACAGAGAAGCCCAATTGTCCTGTTGGTAGTTTACGTAACAGCGAAGATACTGCTCCAAAGTGGCATTGGTGCGCTCCGTTTGCCCATCTGTTTGGGGATGATGAGCTGAAGATAAACGAGAGTCTATGCCCAATAGTTTTTGTAGTGCCTTCCAAAAACGAGAGGTGAATTGAGATCCACGGTCTGTGACTAAACTCTTGGGCAATCCATGTAATCTGAAAACATGTTGAAGAAATAGATCCGCAGTTTCTTTGGCCGTGGGGAGGCCTTCGCAGGGAATGAAATGGGCTAACTTGGTGAAAAGGTCCACCACCACTAAGATCGTGGTGAATCCACAGGAAGGTGGTAGATCAGTGATGAAATCCGCGGAAATTATTTCCCATGGGCGAGATGGGGTAGGAAGGGGGTGTAAAAGCCCTGAGGGCTTCTCCCTTCGTATCTTGGAGCGCTGGCATACTGGGCAGGTGTTGACATATTTTTCCACATCCTTGCGGATCTTGGGCCACCAAAAATCCCTTAGGATCAAATGCATAGTTTTAAATAGTCCGAAGTGTCCTGCTGGTTTGCAGTCATGACACAGGCGAAGCGCTTTTTCCCTGCCCGGTCCGGGTGGGATATAAACATGATTTCTATAGCAGAGTAGCCCATCTTTAAGCGAAAAGGGAAAATGCAGACCCTGGCGAAGTTGGTCCTGCGCCCAGGCATCTGCTTGTTGACTAGCCCTGATTTCTTGAGCACAGATGGGTCCTGGAGTAGGGGAAGTTGAACCAATGGGAATGGATTTGGTGTTCCCCACCGTGAGCGTGGCAAAGTTCTCGGGTTGTAGCAGTTGGGATTCAAAGGTCTCCTTGCGTCCTGCAGCGTATTCCGGTTTACGTGACAGGGCGTCTGCTTGCTTGGTTTGGGCTGGAGTCACATAATGGATCTGGAAGTTGAAACGTTCGAAGAATAAAGCCCAACGTTGCTGTCTCTGATTTAGTTTGCGGGCAGTTCTTAGATGTTCTAGATTACGATGATCAGTGTGGACTTCAATGGGAAATTTGGCCCCTTCTAGCCAATGTCTCCAAGTTTCAAAGGCTGCCTTGATGGCCAGTAGTTCTTTTTCCCAAATGGTGTAATTTCTCTCTGGTGTGGTTAGTTGACGAGAGTAAAAGGCACAGGGATGGAGGTGATCTCCCACCGGTTGTAAGAGTACAGCCCCAATTGCCACATCAGAGGCGTCCGCTTGCACAACAAAAGGGGTTCCAGGATTTGGGTGCTGTAGAATTGGCTGGGAGGTGAATAGTTTCTTTAGTTGCTGGAACCCTTTCTCTGCTTGATCAGTCCAGCGGAAAGGCTGCTTTCCACGGATGCAGCTAGTGATGGGGTCGGACCAGCGGGCAAAATCTGGAATGAACTTGCGGTAATAGTTCGCGAACCCCAAGAAACGCTGCACCTCTTTCTTGTTAGTTGGCGCCCGCCATTCCAATACTGCTGAAACCTTGGCTGGATCCATGGAAAGCCCTAGAGGCGAGATGCGGTAACCAAGGAAATCTACCTCTTGTAGATCAAAGGCGCATTTTTCCAGCTTGGCATAAAGTCCATGATCCCGCAATCGTTGTAACACCATTTTGACGTGGTTCTCATGTTCTGATTGTGATCTGGAAAACACCAAAAAATCGTCCAGGTAGATTATCAAGAACCTGTCTAGATAGTCCTGAAAAATGTCATTGACAAAATGCTGGAACGTTGCGGGGGCTCCGCATAAACCGAAATTCATAACTCGGGACTCAAATAATCCGAATTTGGTCTGGAAGGCGGTCTTCCACTCGTCCCCTTCCCTGATGCGAACTAAGTTGTAAGCCCCCCGAAGATCCAGTTTGGTGTAAACCTTGGCTCCTCGAAGCCGATCCAGTAGATCCGAGATTAGGGGCAGGGGATAGCTGTTCCGCTTGGTGATATTGTTCAATGCTCTGTAGTCCACCACCAAGCGTAGTTCCCCTGACTTTTTCTTCACAAACATCACTGGGGAGGCGGCTGGGGATTGAGAGGGTCTGATGAATCCCTTGCGAAGGTTTGTCTCTAGGAATTCCCTGAGAGCTTCTTGCTCTGGTTCAGTCAGGGAGTAGAGATGCCCTCGCGGGATCGGGGCCCCCTCCACCAAGTCAATGGCACAATCATAAGGTCTATGTGGGGGTAATTTTTCGGCTTCTTTCTCATTGAATACATCCCAATACTCGGAGTACTTCTTTGGCAAGGTGATGATGGGTTCGGTGTCTGTGGCATGGCATACCTTGGCTACGAGGCAATGGTTTTGGCAGTACGGTGAAGCAAACTGCAGTTCTCTGTTGGACCAGGATATGTTAGGGTCGTGGAGAGTCAGCCATGGAATTCCCAAAATCACAGGGAAATGGGGAACCTCGGTGACAAAGAAGGAAATCTCTTCCATATGTTCCCTTATCCACATCCTGGTGGGTTCCGACCACTGACTTACGGGGCCCGTCTTGAGGGGGCGGCCGTCTATGGCTTGCACCACACGGGCATTCTTGAAATCATGATATTGTAATCCCAGAGAGTCGGCATACTCTCTATCGATGAAATTGTTGGTAGCTCCAGAGTCTATCATAGCGTGGATCATGACGGGTCCCCTTTTTGCTGACCATAAAGTGACCACGAGAAGGAACAGGACCCCGGTTGGCGGCTCTTGGATGGATTTTTTGACCGGGTTGGCGAGCCTCTCTACACCCGGTCGTTGGCTTCCCCCGCCGGCTGTGTGCCAGTCGGCTCAGACGCCTTCGTCTCCGTGGAGGACGCCGCCGCAAGACGGGCGGCCGGCTTCCCTTTGGCTGGGCACTCTCTGGCGAAGTGGCCCCCGTTCCCGCAGTACCAGCAGAGGTTTAAGCGTTGACGACGGGCCTTCTCGGCGGCATCTAGTCTGGGACGCACATTGCCCAACTGCATCGGCACCTCCTCGCCTCCTCTGGGGTATGGGGTTGGCGGTGGGGGTCTCCACACTGGTCGTGGCTGAACGCTGGCGGGAGCGGGGGGTTTTGCCCCGGCTCTACTGCCCTGGCCTCGAACCCACTGTTTCCTGTTGGCAATCATGACTTCAGCCCGTAAACATTGATCAATGAGTGCCTCGAGGGTCTGGGGAGGGTCCACCTTGGAGATTTCTTCCAGCATTTCAATGTTGAGACCCTCCCGGAATTGTCCTCTGAGGGCTACATCGTTCCAGCCGGTGTTGTGGGCCAGCACTCGGAACTCGGCTATATACTGAGACATAGGTCTGTCTCCTTGGAAAAGGCGACGGAGTTTGTGACCGGCTGCCTCCAAATTGTCCTCGATTCCCCAAGTCTCCTTGAGGTGGTCCAAGAAGTGTTGCGCTGATCTTAGGTGTGGAGAGGCTTGGTCGTACAGTGCCGTCGCCCAATTGGCCGCTGGCCCGTCTAGAAGACTGTAAACCCACGCCACTTTGATGTCTTCTTGGGGAAACTCGGCATCTCGGGCCTCTAGATAAGCTTGACATTGGCGACGGAAAACATGAACCTTAGAAGCTTCTCCAGTAAACTTGGTGGGCAACGCCATGGCCGGGAGGCGGACTCCGCGCTCCCGCAAGCCCTTTATTTCTCCATCCTGGGCGTTGAGTCTGTCGCGGATGCGATCCACCTCTTCCTTGTCGATGGTGTAGGTAATCGGCTGGCCGCTCGGCCCAGGTACGACTCCGGTGGACATTCTGGCCGAGGTTAATTGGTGCTTAGGGTGGCGGAGTCAAACTGTCACGACCCAGGTTGCAAAGGCACCAATAACCAAACACAGAGGCCAGAATCTAACTAATATCTTTATTGAAGGAATATATAAAGTTAATAAAAACAAGTGTAGAAAATGGTCCAGAATTAGACCTTTCAGGAAAGGTCAAAATTAGTCCAAAGAAACAATGTCCAATATGAAATATTAAGGTCCAAAGTTGTAATCCAATAACCGAAACACTCACTTTGCCAAGCAAAGTGAGGGGAGATGACAAGGTCCTTTAGTCCATGAAACTGGAGCGAGGCTAGGAAATAACTTGATACTTGAAACAAGGCTTGAACGTGGAACAAGGTAACTAAGAACAAGAACAAGGTCCGTGGAATAACTTGGTAAAAATCCGTGAAACAAGGCAAGGATTGATCCTGGGAAACAAGGCAAGGTCCGTAGATAAACAAAGGCTGGGAAGCAAGGCGAAGGCTGGATAGCAAGGCAAGGCTTGAGCAGGAGCGAGGCTTGAATCGGAGCGCGCTGTCCAGACACAACTCGCTCCGTAGGCTGACGAATTGACTCCGCAAAGTTACTACGCGGGTAAAACACCTAAATAGAGTCTAACTTTCCCGCCGAAGCGGTTCTCTGGGAATCAGAACCGAAAGCTAACTCTGAGACCAGATGTGAGACTCCCCAAAGATTCTCACGAGAAGCAGTCTTAATTGGCCACATTCTTAGCTGCGATCCTCGCACTCCTGCGCGAAGCTGATTCCAAACTTCTCTGTTGTTTACAAAACTCCCGGCGCAAAAACACGGGAGAAGTAGGCTCTGGGCTTGTTTGACATACTTCTGGGAGACAACTTTCTTGCAGGTGCAAGGTTCCCAGATCAGCCTGGGAAAGATCTGGCTGAGAGGAATCCAGTTCAGACTGGGAAGGTAAAAAACCCAAGTTTTCATCTTCATCAGGAATTACAATGTCCTGAGCAGGACTACAAGGCCCATGGGTCATCACACCTAGCTTGGCTCTCGCTGTGTCTTATCGTGGACCTGTTTTGGATGACTGCACCCTCTTCAGACCTTGGATCGGAATTTGACCTTGCTACTGCCTTCGCCCTGTGATTGATGACTACTATCGGCTTTTGACTCCTGGCTTGCTCTTTGGACACCGCTGTTATCTCCTGACCTGACCTTGGAATCCCGGACGACGTCTTTTCACCATCCTTTTGGAGCCTTCGGCTTTATCCACATTGTGGAAGCAGTCTACTGCATTCTTAGTTTGTTTGTTTGTTTCCTGACCAATTTGGTGTTTTCTTTTGGGAACTGTTCCTTTGAATACTACAGAGCCGGCTGACAGGGCTTGGACTCAGAAAGTGCAGTTTGCACTAAGTTTGTTTAGCTTTGTTTTTACCTGCTTGTGTTGCTGAATTATATTTTTGTTTGAACTGCTCTTGAAGCACTGATAGTGAAGTGTTTCAAGGTTTTTTCTGTGTTAACATTACTTTTTGGCTTATCTGCTGAATAAACTCTATTTTTGTTCGCTAATTGGCGTCTGACTCTTGACAAAAGTTCTAAGATCTTTTGGACAGGCCCATCACCTTCTCAAGCTTTTTTGGTAGAAAGAAGGGAGAGGGCTTTCTTGGTGGCTGCTCCCAAACATTTGAACTCCCTCTCTAGTTGCTCTCTTTCTGTCTGCAGTTGTAACATTTGTATGCAATTACAGTTTTTTTAAAAAACTGACTGTGGTTGGGTTTTAATTGTGTTTTTGTTTTAAAGTTGGCCTTTTAACTGAATGTTAATATTTTTAATGCTTAATGTTTTACCTTTCTACATTGTTGAATCACTTTTAAAACAACTTATATTTATATTTTTATTAGTGATCTTGTTTAGTTTTAATCTGCATGATTTTAAATATGTATTGACCACATTGAGCCACATTATTTGGTGAAGAGAAGGATATACATGGATAAAATAAAATAAAATAAAATAAAAGTACCCTTCTAGGCAATCTGGAATCTTATTGGCAATTTTATCTAAAGTAGACCTTCTGACTCAGTTGTTAAATGGCAAGCCTGTCCTTATGAAAATCTCACTAATTTAATCGGTCTGCTCTAATTGCACCAGGAATAGAGTATGGTCCATATTTTAGTGGTTCATTTTAAAGTCCTTCTTAAACGCATTCTTTAAGAAAAAGTATCAATTGTAAATTTATTTTATTTAAATTTTTAAATTTAAATTTAATAGTATATGTACTGGATTTTTTCAGTATATATGTGGTTGTTGTTTTAAAACATATTTGGCTCATTAACTCATTAGTCAATTAAAATCCAGCAAATCAATCAATTCTTTAATCAGTTGATAGCACTGAGAAATAGAAAAATGATTGCTTGGTATGGCATTTGGGTATTTGTTCTCTTCTTTGTGTCCCCCCTTCTTATTATTGTAGTGTATGTCTCATTAAAACTCAATAAAATATCTATTTTTAAAAGGCTGCAAATCAATCAGTTCTTTAATCAGCTGATTGCTCTGATATAAACTGTGGCTTTTGATTGTAAATAGGCTTGATCGATCCACGAAAAATTTGATTCTAAACTCGTTTCAAAACTAGAGGGGGGCAGCTTTTCGTTTCTGATGGTATTTCCGAATTTGGCCCCCCAAAAAATTCGAAATTAACGAAAATTCGTTATTTTCTAAATTAATTCGTTAATGGCGGACGCGCATGCGCAATTCCCAAAAACAGCACAGAGGGAGAGGACTTTACAGGACTCTCCCACCCTCATTTTTTGAGTGATCTTCTTCCAACTTGGTACAGTGGTAGAACACATTTAACACTGATAGCTCACCAAAATTTGGAACGTTTCCCTTATACTCTGATTTTTGGCGAATTTTCATAGCTTTTATAATAAACCATTTTTTAATAATTGCAGAAATCTGTTCCTGGTTTGAAAGTCTTATTTCCTGTTAAATTGGGTTGTCTTTACTGTGAAAGTCATTGTTCTACTTCAGAAACTTTGTTTTTGTGGCTGAAACTTTGTTAAATTGGTGTGTGTGTGATATATACTGTGTATATAGTCCCTGCATAATGTGTGTGTGTGTGTGTGTGTGTATATAGGTAAAGGTAAAGGTATCCCTTGACGTTAAGTTCAGTCATGTCTGACTCTGGGGGTTGGTGCTCATCTCCATTTCTAAGCCCAAGAGCCAGTGTTGTCCATAGACAACTCCAAGGTCATGTGGCCGGCATGACTACATGGAGTGCCATTACCTTCCCGCCAGAGCGGTACCTATTGATCTACTCACATTGGCATGTTTTCAAGCTGCTAGGTTGGCAGAAGCTGGAGCTAACAGCGGGCACTCACTCTGCTCCCGGGATTTGAACCTGGGACCTTTCGGTCTGCAAGTTCAGCAGCTCAGTGCTTTAACACACTTCGCCATCGGGGCTCATGTATATATAATATACATACACATACACACAATGTGGAGAATATGTGGAAAGGTAGATAGATAAGTTGGGAGCCACAGCGAAGGCACCTTCCTGGGAGCAAGGTCTAATAATAATAATAATAATAATAATAATAATAATAATAATAATAATAATAATAAATCCCTTACAATATCCAAGATGGCTCACTGCTACAGAATCTTGGGAGGTTTAGTTTGATATGGTACCATTATTGGCAGAGAAAGCTAAGCTGTAGGAGTTGAAATCCAATCATTTATCCTCCCTATAGAATCAATTTTATATGCATTTTTAGCTACAGAAAAGCTAAAATCAGGACAGTAAAAGAACAACACCCAGAAAATGGGAATTCCAGACAGGAAACAATCAGGGCCAGCTAATACCTCCCAACAAAGGATTCCCCCAGGTAGGAAGCAGCCAGGCTTTGAAGCTGCAAGGCTATTCAATGCTAATCAAGGTGACCAATTGCAACATTCACACTTGCCTCCCACAGACAAGAGTTCTTTCTCCCACCCTGGACCTTCCACAGATATATAAACCCCACTTGCCTAGCTTCGCACAGACGTCAAAACCTCACCGCCGGGCCCCTCTCTGTCTCTCTCGGTCTCTCCATTCCCGGCTCCATCCGCCGCCTTCCCGCCTCACAGAGAGACACCAGGCCTGAGCTGAGGCGAGGTGGCGGCGGCGGCCATTTCCCCCCTCCGTCTTCCTCCTCCTCCTCGGCCTCCTTCCCCCTCGCCCCCTCCCATTGGCTGAGCCCGTGACGCCCCTTTTGCTGAGGGGCAAAAGGAAAGGGCCTGAATGGTGGGAGTTTGGGTGATTTGCAAAAGCTTTTTTTTCCTAACGAAAAAAACGACGACATAACGAAAAACGGCCTCTCGCGATTCGAAACCGCGATATCCAGACGTGTGGACAACCAATGCTTCAAAATTGCTTCAAAACAAACGAAAATAACGAATTAATAACGGTTAACGGGGAAAACGAATTATTTGAGCAAGCCTAATTGTAAATTCTCCCATGCTTTTTTATTTTAGAAAAATGTACAGCATTGTTTCATTTTTAAATTGCTGTGACAATTCACATTACTTCTTGGAGGGGTTCCCACTTGTTTCCACACTATCAATTTTACACTTTAAATCGTTCTGGCTCTCTTGAAGTATGTATAGCTGGAGACACAAATAATTCTGTGTGATGATGCTGTAAATATGCCACTATGGATGCCGAATGACCATTCACAATGTCCGATACACACCATGCCTGAATATTATTATTTAGAATAATAACTTTATTCCCTCAATTTCACTTTTATATGCCTATTTTTTAAATTGAATGTTAGCCTCAGGATGCTTTAAAGAACCCAATCCAATGAATCTAATCAGACATAGGATTCACTTTCTCTCTTTTTTCAATGCTTCTGGAGATGCAACTCAACATGGGTCCACTTAGAAGCAAATCCCTATTGACTGCTGTAAATTAGAAAGAGGATTGATGTCAATCTTGGTGGAATAGAGGGTGAGAAAAAGAGAGGACAGTAATTTTTTATTTAAAAAATCTGCTTTGGATAGAAATAATAATAATATAGAGCTACAAAAATTAAGCTACGTTTACTTGGTTGGTCCTTATTTTCTCCTGAAATTAAGATGCATCTATACTGTAGATTTTTTTCATGTCAGGAGCGACTTGAGAAACTGCAAGTCACTTCTGCTGTGAGAGAATTGGCCATTTGCAAGGACGTTGCCCAGGGGACGCCTAGATGTTTTTGATGTTTTTACCATCCTTGTGGGAGGCTTCTCTCATGTCCCCGCATGGAACTGGAGCTTATAGAGGGAGCTCATCCTCACTCTCCCCGGGTTGGATTCGAACCGGCAAGCTTCAGGTCAGCAACCCAACCTTCAAATCATCAGTCCTGCCAGCACAAGGGTTTAACCCACTGCACCACTGGGGGCTCCTACATTAACTGCCATGGCTCAATGCTATTAAATTGTGGGAGTTGTCATTTGGTGAGGTACCAGCATTCTTTTTCAGAGAAGGCTAAAAACCTGATTCCCTGTTGTTAATCATTCAGTCGTTTCCAACTACTTTGTGACCTCATGGAGCAGCCCCCTGTCAGCCCTGACACCCCCAGTTTCTTCAAGGTCAAGCCAGTCGTTTCAAGGATACCATCCATCCATCTTGTCCTTGGCTGACCCCTCTTCCTTTTTCCTTCCATTTTCCCCAGCATCATTCTCTTCTTTAAGCTTTTCCTGTCTTTTCATTATGTGGCCAAAGTACTTCATCTTTGCCTCTAATATCCAGTGATCAGCTGGGCATTATTTCCTGGAGTATGGACTGGTTTGATCTTCTTGTGGTCCAAGGCACTTTCAGAAATTTCCTCTAACACCACAGTTCAAAAGTGTCTATCTTCCTTTGCTTAGCCTTCCTTATGGTCCAGCCAGGCCTGTAGCGAGGGGGGAGGGGGGTTAGGGGTTCAACCCCCCCCCCCGAAATTTTCAAAACCTCTCCCGAAATTTTTTTCTGGCTACGGCCCTGGGTCCAGCTCTCACATCCATACATTACTATGGTGAATACCATTGCTTTAACTATGCAGACCTTCGTTGCCAGTGTAATGTCTCTACTCTTCACTATTTTATCGAGGTTGGCCATTGCTCTCCCCAAGAAGTAGATGTCTTTTGATTTCCTGGCTGCAGTCTGCATCTGCAGTGATCTTCACACCTAGAAATATAAAGTCTGTCACTGCCTCCACGTTTTCTCCCTCTATTTGCCAGTTATCAATCAGTCTGGTTGCCATAATCTTGGTTTTCTTGATGTTTAACTGCAACCCAGATTTTGCACTTTCTTTTTTCACCTTGGTGATAAAGTTCCTCAGCTCCTCCTCACTTTCAGCCATCAAAGTGGTATCATCTGTATATCTAAGATTGTTAATGTTTCTTCCAGAAATTTTAACTCCAGCCTTGGATTTGTCAAGCTCCACACGTCGCATGATGTCTTCTCATACAAGTTCAATAGGTAGGGTGAGAGGATACAGCCCTGACATAATCCTTTCCCAATCTTGATCCAGTCTGTTGTTCTGTGGTCTGTTCTGACTGTTGCTACTTGGTCGCTATACAGACCCCTCAGGAGACAGATAAGGTGACTTGGTATCCTAATACCACCAAGAATTTTCCACAGTTTATTATGATCCACACAATCAAAGGCTTTAGAATTCCCTAATTCCCTCACATTAATCTATGGCAGTTAAGATGAATTGGTTCCACAGTATAGTTGCACCATTGAGGTGCTGTTGTTTCTGTATAATGAGCCTCATGGTGGGAAAAGAGCCAGAAAATGTGGCCATCATATGCGGAAGCAGGGAATGAGAAAAGACAGTACTTTGCTAATAATGCCACATGTCATGAATATGGGAAAGCAAAACAAAGCAGTGCTTATGGAAATTACTGAAAAACACATCCCACAGAAGAACAGAAGTGGGAACAAATTAAATTGTCAAACCTTATATCACCAGGAAAAGATTGCAGGCATTCATGGGAGTGTTTACTTATTGTCTCTGCTTACATGTGCACATTTAAAATTTTAAAGCAGAAGGAATAGCTATTATCAGCAGCTATCCTCGCAGACGGCCAATTCTCTCACACCAGAAATGACTTGCAGTTTCTATTAGCCTGATTTCCCCACTATATGGATTAATCTGTTGAAAGTGTTGGATCCTATCATGGTGCTTCTCAGTCACCATGTAAAAGATAAAATTATAAACTGAGAATACTATGTAGTTCATGCAGGAGGAAAAAGAATATCAGATGAAGGGTGCAAGTGAAAGGTGATTAGCAATCAATATTTTCTTCTTGGTGTGGGAGAAATGACCTAATTGCTTCCAGATTAATGGGGAGAAATCAACAAAAATTCATACCTTGCTCTAATGTCAATACCAGGTTATTGGCCTTTCCCATTATTTCCCATCTTTATCTGTGACTTGACAAGGATAATTTCTGAGATGGGCCTCAAATTCTCCATCTCACAAAAACTGTGGCTTTCATTCATGGCACAATTGAGGCCTAATCTACACTGCCATATAATGCAGTTTGAAACTAGATTACATATTTATGCTCATTTTAAACTCATATAATGCAGTTTAACTGCATTGAACTGCATTATGTGCATCTACACTGATCATAGAAAGCAGTTTCAAATGGCAATATATGGCAGCGTAGATGGGGCCTAAGCTACCCAATGCTTCTCTATGGCACAGGAAGATTTCTTCTTGAAGAGCCTGTAAGAGACAATTGTAATACTAAACATCCCTATAAGAAATCTCCACAGAAATAGATCTATGTAAGCAGGGCCGGCCGGAGAAAATGTAAAATATTAAGCGGGGGTGGGGAAAAGTGCCCCCCCTGCTGGCGCCGCGGGAGGCGTGGCCATGTGTCGCGGGAGGCACATGGCCACGCCTCCCGCAGTGCCGGCGGGCCCCGCCTCCCGCACCCTGGCCCTGCCTCCCGCCCAGCGTCCCCTGGCCCCGCCTCCTACGCAGCGTGGGAGGCGGGGTCAGGGCTAGTAGGAGGCGGGGCCAGGGCAAGCTGGGCGGGAGGCAGGGCACTGCCCTGACGGTGCCCCGCCTCCCGCCCAGTGCGCACAGCTCAGATCGCCCAAATCGGCCTAAGTTGCCAAAGTTGCCAGCCGATCTGCGCCTGTGTCCAGCAACTTCAGTGCTTTGCAGTTTGGCGCGGCGCGGCGGCACGGCGGCAGCGGCGGCGCTATGGGGCACTGTCGAGGCGTCCACAGCACCCCCTAGCAACGTGCGCCCGAGGCCGCAGCTTAACCAGCCTCATAGGTTAAATCGGCCCTGTATGTAAGTTGTGGATATGAATAGCATGAAACCTGGAGTGGAATCCAGTGGAATCTTTCAACTGACAGAACGGCTTCTATCCACAGAATGTGTATATACCTACAATCTTCTTGCCATCTTCTGCACATCTTTAGCATTGGCTCTGGATGATTGGGGGATCCCCTGGAGTCAAATTGACCAATTCATGTAATATTGAATTCTGCCGCTATTTGTTATTTAGCCAATTTTTCAGGAGGTATCATCCAATTTTTCTTGTACTGTGGAAATCATATGGCAAAGCCTTATAGCAGGTGTTGACAAAATACAGTCATTCAGATGTGACTGAATAGCAACTCAGATTATGCCTTACTATTCACTGTACTGCAGTGCTTAGAGCTACTGGGAGAAGTCTGATCTGGAGGTCAGTACTTTGTCCACTCTTGCCATATAACAATGTTTATGGAAAAATGTCTGCTCTAAAACTATTTTACAGAAACTTTGGAAGGTAGGAATCCTTATGGAGGGATACTAGAGAAAGATGTGAGGAGGATGTCTTACCTAATGTCTGCCCAGCAAGTATTCTTCCATTCTCTCCCAGGACAGCAGCCCGTGCATGCCTTTCATTGGAGTACTGTACAAATGCATAGCCCTTGTGAACGGAACAGCCCACCACTCTTCCATATTTAGAGAAGATGGTCTCTACATCTGACTTCTTGACCACTGCTGTGTTGAGGTTCCCAATGAATACTCTGGAATTGATGGACTTGGGGTCATTCTTGTTTGTGATGTTACTCGTCTGCACTTTCAATGACATCTTGACACCTGAATGAACAAGATAGGAAAGGTCAGGAAGGTACAAGTATAATATGGAAAATATTCTTATTGTGTGTGTAAGAGAGAGAAATGGAAGCAACGGTGAGCACATGAAATGTAAACAAAGATAACCCATCAGCAACCTGAAGAGAATTGAGTGGATTTGGCACTAATGAAAATGATGGTAATTTCTATTTATAAGTCAGTTATGACTCATCCAAAAACGAATTGTTACAGAACCAGAGAAATAACCATTTTGTGGCATCCTATAAACATAGAATCATAGTGTTGGAAGGGGCCGCTGGGGACATTTACTTCAGTCCTCTATGCACAACTAAATGCCTCCCCAATCTGTATATGAAAGCCTCCACCCTCTAAGGCAGTTTATTTACTGTTGAATCTTATAAAAATCTGCCATCAAAATTTTTGGCTTCATTGCTGTTTAAAGTATATATCAGTTTCTAGAAATTTCTAGAAATTGTCTAAAAATTACACATTGTCTTGGCAGCGAAGCAAAGCAAAAGACAGGAAAAAAGGACAAAGGAGCAGGTGGATATAGATGATCTTTTTTCACCTATACCAAAGAATGCAACAGTGTGAGACCTCTGGAATATGGAGAGAGCTTCTTACACTATTCAATCCCTGACTCAGTCAAATTATCGTAACTGGCCATTTTGAGCCCTAACACAGAAAATTTCCATGGAAATGTAGTGTCACCAGCAGTAAATATGTAAAAATCTTCATTAGCATCAGTTAATAACAGAATTTGTAAAGAGAATGTGCATGCTAGACTTAGGCATCCATTCACCACCTTTGCCATGCCTCTTCCTATACTCATTCTTCTTTAGATCACAGATGATAAGTGGCCAAAGAAAAGTGTCAGTTGTGCCCTCTATGATTTTTACTACCCTTCCCCAAGTATGTTTTAAGCTGGGCGGGGGATAGGGATTTTTCAAAAAGGGAAGTGACTATTTGGTTACTTATAGTATTGAAAAAAGGTGCTTGAAGGTCTAAAAGAGACTAATTCCTATGACATGTGTGTGTTTGTGTATGCATATATGAGTTGGGAGGAAGTGTAGGGTGAGTGTCACCATCCATGGCCCCAGGAGGCACATGATACTTTTGGACTTCAAGACCTCCCTCTTGTATATCTTTAAAAAAGAATTTTGCTTAATAAAATTGAGTTCTAATCAAGAAAGGATACAAAGATTTAATTCCTGAGATTGTTGGACATTGTTGATGCCCAATAACTGTTTAGCACATTTAGCCTGACTTCTTGACAAAGGCTGTCTGATAAGGAAGACCCTACCAACGGTAGTGCTATTATCAACAAAGCTCTTGCCTCACAGGGGTATGCACTACCATGAACAGGTGGTATCAAGTTGGTGCACTTGATGAATCCTTGCTCTGTTTTTGGGAGACCGCAATAAAAAATAGTCACTGAACTCAGTTCTCACTTAGGAAAGTTCCCATTTCTTAGGTCAGAACAGGAAAGTGGCAGTGGAGGGAATTCATCAAATAACTTCTCCTTTCCTTATCAACCAAACCAACTCAGCTAAAGGTTGCTTCCTGAGGAGGTGAAGAAGGTGTTTAACACTCTCAGTATGCCTCTTTGTACCAATTCTCCCTGTCTTCCTTTGGAGTCTGTGTATCTAGGACCAAGGTCTTTGATGTTTTTCCCCTCCCATATAAGCATCCCTTGCATGTCACATTCATGCTGATTGGCAGTATAGCCCACATGTTTTTCTTTTCACACAGTTCAAGTATTTCCCCAAGCAATTACAGCAGTAACTTGCATAGTGGAGAGATCCTGTTTTCTAGTGTGATGACTCATGGGCCTTGTAGTCCTGTTCCTAGTAATATTGTGGCAGACGAAGAGGAAAACATGGGATTTTCGCCGGTTCAGCCAGAGCCGGAGCCTCTCCACCTGGAGGATGTTTGCCCTCAAGAATTCAGCCAAACAGGCCTTGGGCAGAACTCCCCCCCGTTTTCCCGGAGGGACAATTATACTAGAGATAGAGGAGTCAGAGAGGCTAATCGCCGGAGCCTGAGAATCGCTGCCAAACAACTAGCTGATTAGGTCTGCTTCCCTTGGGAAATTCTAAGGAGTCATGCATCTGGACAGAGTTGGGTTTCGCTTCTCGTTCTCTAGGGAAAGTGTTCTGTTGGCGGGAAAACGAGACCCAATATAGGTGTTTGTCGCTAGGGGAACTTTGCGGAGTCAATTGATCAGCTTGAGGAGAGAGATCGTGTGTGGACTTCGTAACCCCAGTTCCTTGCTTCCCGGATCAAGTTTCAAGCCTGCCTTGTTTCACGTTTTGCCACGGACCTTGTTTCATGCTTCAATGTTTGCCTCGTTTCAAGTCTTTGATCTAGCCAAGAATCAAGTTTATTTTCCAGCCTTGTTGTCAAGCTACATTGGACTTTAAAGACTCTGTCATTTCCCCACACTATTGCTTGGCAAAGTGTGTGTTTCGGTCAAGTGGATTAAAACTTTGAACTCTAATATCTTATGTTGGACAATACATTTCTGGACTATATTTGACCTCATCTGAAAGGTCTGCTTCTGAACTATATTCTTCACTTGTTTTTATTGACTTTATATATTTCTTTAATAAAGATATTAGATAGATTCTGGCCTCTGTGTAAGGTTATTGGTGCTCTGCAGCCTGGGTCCTAGGACATCTAGGAAGATGGCCGAACACTAGTTTCAATATTCAGAGCCGTTGTTGGCTTTGGAATTCCACTAGGCATGTCAAATTCACCTTTCCACTGCTCTTGGGCCTTATGAATCATTCATGCTCTCAGATCAATCTGAATAGATTTGTACTCTGCATACACAATCCAAACAGAGCACGGAGTCAGACTAGCGCCTGTTTTCATTCCCACAATGTAATGTCAACACAACATAGTGTCATTGAGCTCAGCTCCCAGTTGGTAGTTTGAAAAATCAGACTGGTTAAGCTATTCATCGTTCGCTTTTGGTGATCTTTGGCCGAACACCCCCCCAAATCAAAGTGCTACATGGGCCGTATTTATGCGTGGCTATGAGAAGGTGCAAAGGACAATGTGTTCTAGTAAGATAGGAAATATGTACAATTTTGTCTGATATATTCCAATGAAAAACTTTGTTTTGCTACTTCAGAGCAAGGCTGCATTTAGTGGGACCTATTTCCAAGTAAGCATGTATAGAATCACAGTGCACAATAGTTTTTAAAGCAATAACAACATGGTGGTTGGTTTTCCTATTATTTCTTCCTTTGTTCTTTCCCTTCCATTCATTTTGGAATAAGCATGATTGCAACATCATTCCATGGACTATACTAACCAGAAAATGTGATACATAAATGGGGAACTTGGAAAAGTTATTGGCTAGGAATTGTAATCCTAAGTATTTTTCATGCTTTCCATACATGGCATGTTGCACAGCACAACTGTAGCCTCTGTTTTGCTAGCTATGAATCATCCCAAATTATATGCTTTTGGTGCATTTTCCCATTTGGCTGTTTTGAAACTCTCAAGTCAGAATAAAGTGGCTCTGCAGCCAGCCAGCCAGCCAGCCAGCTGGTGTTTATAGTTACTACTTTAGGTCACAACTAGAAAAAACAAACAGAATATCAGATTTATTTGTCATATAGCTGGGAAAGTTGAAAATTGACTCAATCTATTTTCTTTTTGCAAAGCAATGACTATATTCATAGCTGAAGAAAAGTGTAGAAGACTGATACTCTGGCTTGGTGCTTTTTCAACCACCCCACAATGCACCAGAGATTGTTAGCACATTGTGCACATTAGCTATAACTGCTTCTTTCTTTCCCAGAGGTTCTCCAGGAACTGGTAGCTGGTGGCTTGTAGACAGGGACTGGTCTATAGACTACCTCTTTGAGTAGTGGGTATAGAAAACTACCTTTTTTGTATGTCAAGTCATTGTTCTACCCAGTCCAGTATTCTCAGCTCTGACTGGCAGAGGTTCTGCAGGGTCTCTAATAGGATTCTTTTCTAATACTACCTGGAAAACCCATCCAACTATTAATTTTATCTTGTATAACTTCTCAAATCAGATGTGTTGGAGAGAGCTATCTTAAGCTACTTTACAATATGCCAGGGACTGTTAATGTATCATGCTCACAGGCCACCATTTTCAGTAGTACCAGTCTAGCAGTCTTGAAGAAAAATATATATTTCGTAATGGTTTCAGGGGTGGATTGAAGGAAGACTGTGGCTGTGAGGAGGTTTCATATGCTTTTATCGGTCTATGATGTGAATACCAAAAATTGAAGAACATGCATAGTTAGTCATATGCACTGGCCAATACATAAGATGAAGATGAAGCTTTCATGAGATGTTTCCATCCTTTCCCCTAATTCATTTGCACCTTTTTAAAGTTTAAAATTAAGTTTCAATTTATATCTTAAATTATTATTAAAACCATATTCAAATGTAAATTATATTTCAGTAAGTACTTATGAACACATTTCCCTACAAAATACATATTTCTAATGGAATTATCTCCCAAAAGAGGGGTCCCAAACATAGCTATTCCATTAAAAAATTACATGTGATTCCATTCAACAACATTCCAACCTACACGACTTTGAAAAGTGGGTACCGAGAAGCCTGTTCATATCAGCATTTGCATAAATCAAATCCTTCAAGTATCCTTGCAACCCTTGTTATTTTATTCCTTGTTCCTGATGGTTTTTCTCATCACTGTCTTATTTCATTTAGCTAGGTCCCAACTTTTCTTAAGAAAAGCCATCAACTCTTAACAAAGAAACTGTCTGTATGCACCAGCAAGTCATGGATGTTCTACCCTTTTCTATTTTGAGTGGGGCTTCATCGATTCTTTTTCACAGCAGGGCTGCATTAGGTGCCATGTTCTCATTACAAACTCTATTTGAACATTGAGTTATCATTGAATTTCAGCATCTGATATGTCTTCATTCAGTCTTGTCATCCCTGTTCGCATGACAAGCTGAAAGAGAAGTGTGGAAGGGAGTTATTTCTCACACCGGGAATGCCAGTTTTCATCAAGCTTTGACCTGATTGATAGCAAAAAACCCTCTGGCCACTTGTTAAAAGCCCTAGTAAATCTGCTGGTTTCTATTCCATTGCACCCCATCAATGAATTATAGTTCACCACAGTAAAAACATCACCTTGTTTCTCTCAAAGGCTGTAGAAGGAATGCCCTCAGCTCCCTAATAGCAGCTGAAAGCTAATATTACATCATTGGTAATATTGTCAACATACAAAGGTTCACTGCTGACGGATTGAAAGTTTGTTGTTAGGGAGAAAGCCACAGCAAGGACACATCTTACAAACCTATAGAAAGCCCTGATTCAGCCCAAAAATGCAATGATAAATGACTGTCTCAAAAGAGACTTGCCTTTTCTAATGTTTTCATTGAGACACCCTTGGCTCCTTTTATGGTCACCATCATACAACCTGAGAGAAACAGGTTAATTTTTTGCTGTAATTCATTGGAGTTGAAAAGGAGACCAACACATTAAAATAGCTGAAAAGAAAAATAATTGTGAATGAGATCATGTGCTGTCTTTTAAAAGTTTAAATATAGACTGAGAAACCAACATGCAGAGACCTGGAAAGATCACCTAATAGGCAATCAAACCAATCTGTATCCGAAACATATACTAGAATGCTTAAATTAACAAAGAATGAAACTACTCAATTGCAATTTGTAGTTCAACAGTTTATTTCAAAATTATATATGCCACTGAATGACATCCTGGAATATAGTGGACTTAACAGAACACTTCCCATCTTTTTGTGTAATGACTTCAGGTGTCTGCTCACATTTCTCTCTGACTCCTCAACATCATTTGTGTTTAGTTTACTAAATTTGTAGATAAACATAATGCCCCTAGGTGGAAGCAGGTGTTATATTGGAATAAGAAAGAGAAGAGCCAAATCATACTTTTTGAAAAGGTGAAAAGCCCATTGAACCTATAACAAAAACTAGCTACCACACATCTTGTTATTGGAAGAAATCCAACAAAGCAAGGAAAAGACCAAAACAAATAAATGTATGAGATCATGGGAAGCATACTTGGGCAAAGGATGAATACAAATCAGCAAGTCTAATTTCTCCTATTTTATTACTCATTACATGTTTTCAGATATAATTTTGCAACTGACCAGTATCTTGTGAAAAGAATAATAAAAGAGTTAAAAAAAACCAATTTGTTGAAATATGTATTATTGTTGTGTGTCTTCATGTTGGACTAGATGGCCCATGTGGTCTCTTCCAACTTGATCCACCTCTTCACATGGCCATGCCGTTGAGCTAGCAATCCCTGGCAAAAGGGAAGGTGTGTGGGGCCACTCGTGACACCCTTCTCCTGTTACATGGAGTGGACAGGAGAAGGTCCTTTGGCACCCTTTCCCTCCTTAGTGGGTTTGCATGATTGAGTAGAGATTTGAACCCTAATCTCCCAGAGTCCGAGTCTGTGACTCAAACCATTACACCATACTGGCTCTATATGAATATGACTATGACGTTCACATTGCTGTATGATTTTGTTGTATGTGCAGATCTTAGTTGGTGTAGATGCTTAGCTGGATATTTTTGAAAATAACATAATTACAGTGGATTTTTTAAAAAACAATCTGTACATGCAAAAGATCACATAATCAGAAATTTAATCATAATACATGTCGATTTTGACTACAAAAATGTAACTATTTAAGTTGATCAAAGTAAGTCTTTTATATATAATATAATACTGGAATTATGAAACTCTAGGTTCAAAGTATGGTTCAACTAATTCTGAATTTGGTTGACATCAACTAGTTTATATTGGCATCTTCTGTGTTCACTCTAGTTTTCTCTTGGACAATAGGTGTCACTGTTACATTAGGGACATGCTGCCAGAGAATCAATAGCTGGTTCCATTGCTTAGAATTTGGATTTATTCTTCATAGCTAGCTTGGTCCCTGAAACCTCCATGGCTGAAACTGAACAAATGAAGGCAGTCATAGTTACTCCCATCTTTTGTGTCCCATCATCTGTGTTCCCATTCATATATGGGGCTCAAACTGGTAAGGTATTGTGCTAATGACGGGATCGGAGAGGGAAGTAGCAGGATCACAATGTCTTTTTAAAATTTTGCTCTAACAGAAAATCTCAAGGGAGTGTGTGGGTTTAGTAAGGGCCACCATGCGATTCAGCCAACTGACATAAAATGTGCCCACAGCCACAATACTGAAAATTTTTACAAAATATTGAATTGATGAAAAATATATTTCAAGAATAAGACTGGTTTAATTATTATTATCAGTCTGATTTTAATCTTCTTTATACCAATAGCAATTAGTATGTCAAATAATGCAATTAGATATAGCCCTTTTCAGGCATTCTAAATCTGGATCAAGTGAATGTGCAACCTTGGGCTTTTTGGGGGGAATGGGGGTGGTGGCTATAATTTCTCTTATCTTTCATATTTGGAGATAATCTTTTCCAAGAAAGCAAACTATTTTTTCTTAGGAAATTCTCTCTGTTCTTAGAAACCATAGGAAATCAGGCTCCCAGACCACAGGGACTTGCATATTTTGGTAGGATCAGTTCCGATAAATCCTCTGTTGTCCTTTTTCAGGATGCTTTAAAAATATCCCTCTTTCTTTCCACCCACTTTCTCTCTTTATCCCTAGCTTATAGGGGGAAACATGCCCTTCCCAGTGGGCTGAAGCAAAAGCACTAGGCCACTCTCTCTCCTAGCTTGTGTGTTATTTGTCAGTCATCCCTTCGACTATCTTTATCACACTCTGATGCTGCATTGCCACATGTGTCCCAGTTTCCATTTGTGAAATGTTGGAAGATATGAAACCATTTTCCATCTACCCTGGAACTGCCAACTCTGAGTGGAAAATGATTCTCTGAGTTACGTATAGAGTATTTCCTAGCCCAACCATGGTGTTGCCTGATAATCTGTCATCCAGATATTATCTAGAGACCCCTTCACATGACCCCTGGGGCTGTGCCGTTTCCTCGGCAGTCACTGGTGAAAGGGAAAGCCCGCGGGGCACCTCGTGGTGTCCCACGCTCCCTCCCTCCCTCCCCCATCATATGGTGGGGATGGGACAAGGTGCGTTAGTTCCCTGTTCCCATCAGATGGGCAAAAGGGCAACAACGCCTATTGCCCCATTGATTTACTCCTATTATATTGGGAAAAGGAGAGGAAAAGGCAAGGAGCTCCATTGGAGCTACCTGAAAAACACTTTCCTCTCCATCATGGAGGAGGAAGTGTCTTTTGATGCACCACTTCAGAAGGAATGTGGGCAGGGCCAAGCCAGCGTGGTCTGATTATGCTCGGCAGGCCCCATTGACAAAGGGAAGAATGGGGCCAAAAAACCCTGTGTGAATAGGTCCTAAGATTGATTCTACTTAGCTTCCAAAATCAGATGGATTGTAGTATGTTCAAAGTGATGTGATAAATTGTTCTTATAAAGCAGACATGGGAAAACTTCGCTCCTCCAGGAGTTTTGGATTTCAACTCCCACAATTCCTAACAGCCGGTAAGATGCTTCTCCATAGATATGGAGTTTTGGCCCTAAACTCCAGTTTAGTTCTGGCTGCTACTAAAACAACAAAGAAGTAAACATTAAAAAAAAATCTCAGGATCCCCTGTAAATCTATGCTCTATTTTTTATGTTTAACCTATAACTAGGTGAACTTTTAACACAAGTGCAGATATTCCTCAAGGCTGTACCGGAGCCCTCATTCAAATGCAGAACACCTATGATTGGTTTAATAATTTCACTCTTCACATTAATCAGCAGTAGATTCTAAAACATAATTTTTTGTTTGCTAACCATATGAGAAAAACTTAAGCCAGGCTGCTGTGTGTATGATAAAAAAATGCCTGCATGATGATGCATGAAAGTTGTGTAGTGTTATTTGTGCCAACAATATGAACTTGATGTGTACGAAATTTGACACATACATAGAAGTTACATTTCATGACACTGCATCACCATTTTCTGGAATAAACGTGCACTCAGGTATGTGTTAAACTATTCTGATTAGCATCCCTTTGGTTGGATTTTCAGGGCAAAGGGTATTTAGAAATCCTGTTTAAATTTTCACTAGTTAGCATTTTATGCTGGTTAGTTTCCACTCCCATCTGCTCAGATAATGCCATCTTATCCTTTCTGCTCGAGGCTATTCTCAAAGAGCCAGCCACGTGGATTACTTATCTATATCATGAGCCCTGAGAAAAGCAGAGAGAAAGCATCCCTCTCAATATCTAAAAATAAAATGAACACAGCACTACTTCAGACTTGCTATGCTATCCCTCTAAAGAACTTTAATGCCCATATCTCAAGTGACAGCTTAAGAAAGACTCATTTTTCTATTAGTGTAAGTGCTTCCTAAATTCTAATGGATCCTGAACAACTATATTTACAATAGCCCAAATCTCTGACCAGCTGGCTCTGTATGTAAACGTCTTCACTGCCAGTTATGTTAAATCTAATCTGAAAGCATGTGGATAAACTGGCCATAAAGTTCACTGAAAGCAAAGCACTACAAGAAATATAACACAGTGCTAACAAATGCTGCTCAAACTGGAACAAGGTGTCAGACCTGTGTATCAGCCCCAAGTTTGGTTAGGTTTCCACTCCAGAAAGGTTACATGTATATCTTCTATGTGTGATCTGTTGTACATTTATTTTGTAATGTGCAATATCATACATCAAAAACATTTTGGAAAGTGACTTTCTTAATTTGATCCATTGTTTGTTATGTTATTTGTTGCTTTTAAATATGCATTTCTTCTTTTGGAAAAAAAAACTCCTAATGGCCGAATCTTTAAAAAATCACCTTGAAAAGTATTCATTTAGAAGAAAGTATTCCATTTTTAAATCCAACTTTTGGAGAAAGGTGGGATATAAACCCAATCAATCAACCAATCAAGAACTTTTGTGTACATGAGAAAAAGAAACAGACTTCTTATACCACGAAGGAAGTATCCTTACTGCTTTTTTCACTCATGCTAATACAGTACACCACAAAAGGAATGCCTTTATACTCTCCTTAACCCCTAAAGGAATGCATTGCAGAGAACACAGTACAGTAGAGTCTCACTTATCCAACATAAATGGGCCGACAGAATGTTGGATAAGCAAATATGTTGGATAAGAAGAAGGCATTAAGGAAAAGCCTATTAAACATCAAATTAGGTTATGATTTTACAAATGAAGCACCAAAACATCATGTTAGACAACAAATTTGGCAGAAAAAGTAGTTCAATACGCAGTAATGCTATGTAGTAATTACTGTATTTATGAATTTAGCACCAAAATATCACGATATATTGAAAACATTGACTACAAAAATGTGCTGGATAATCCAGAACGTTGGATAAGCGAGTGTTAGATAAGTGAGACTCTACTGTACTTGAAACATGTTAATTTGATAAAATATAACCTCTGTTTAAGCCTGGGAAAAATTACAAAGCTTGTGATTCAGTGCAAAATAGGCAATGCTATTCATGTACCAAAGCATCTGAGGCCTGCAACTTGAAACAAGAAATGTGAATACTGGAAATATGGCACAAAAGGGATCAACTGAAATTTAAAAGGCCAGATGTACTGGGAAATAGAATTACAGACCAGTTTTCCTGGCGTTTTCTATATATCTGTGTTTTTAAATTGGTTTGGCAATCCTGGCAAAAGCCACACATGAAGCATTAAGCATCATAAAAAAAAAAAGAGTAGCATTTATAGATTAGTCAATCAGTCATTAGGAAGAAAAAGTCCTCCCCTTTTGGAACATTTTCCGGTTTTTGTGAAAAATAGGCTGTAATAATTTCACACTACTTAGTGCCCCCTTTACTGTGACAAGTAAAAAAAAAGACCTACATTAAGCCATTCTGTATTAATATTTCATGCTCGGCATAATTGCATTGTAGCAATGAGGGTATTACACACTTATGCAGATTAACTCCAGCATTGTATCAACCACAGTTGCTTTCCATTTCTTTCATAGGAGAAACAAATGAAGTTCTTAGGAATATCTTGGGAGTTGGGCAACATGGTACTTGAGCCTTTTTTGTCTAGTAAGCTGCATAACATTAAAATGAAGTCTACTGTGAAAAGGAAAAAAGGGTACATCTGTTTGTGGAAACAGAAGGTCATCAATAACTTACAAAGTGATCTTGACATATGATTGGGCAAATGTGTCGGACTGGATATGTTCCCTTTGCAGAATTTAAAATGTATGAATATGAATTAAGTATGAGTATGAATATGTTCTGTATCTAATCATATAAAGTTGAATACCATAACTACCATAATAACCATTATTTTATGGAATCATAAAATACACCCAGCCCTGAACACATGGCAAAAATAATAGGACAGCAAGGTTCTGGAGCAGGGGCTGAAAGTCAGGAGAGGACACCTTTTCTCAGACCAGTATGATTATTAGTCAGAGTGAGGCAGTAACTACAGACCCCAGATTTTGGGTGTTGTGAAAGGAAAATAAACACATGAGTTATTTTTTTTTTTGTACTGTTTACCCCAAGGCACCAGATTCCATCTGATTTTGGAAACTAAGCAGGATCAGCTCTGGTTAGTATTTGAGTGGGTGATTAACAATGAATACAAGGCTCTGCATGCTACATTTCAGAGGAATGAAATGGCAAAACTACCTATATATATTTGTTGCCTAAGAAAACACAACAAAATTAATTGAGGTGTTATATGTCAACATGTAGCTTGAACACACACACACACACACAGTAAATGGCAGGTAGAGAATTTTCAGGCAGTAAAATAGCTTGGTCTTTGCCATAGGTCTCTGCCAAAGAGTACTATTGCCTCATCAAATTACAGCTCCTAGGATCCCATATATTGAGCCATGGCAGTTAAAGTGGTGTCAAACTGCACTTATTCTACAGTATAGATCAAGCATGGGCAAACTAAGGCCCAGGGGCCGGATATGGCTCTCTGGATGATTACCTCAGGACCTCCTCATTTCCCCTGTCCTCTTGACATAAGGCCATGGTAGTCTGCCATGTCCCAATGCCAAAAAGACAGGGGAGGAAGGCACACAACAGCTGAGAGCCCTCTAGAGAGCCCTCTCAGCCACCATGTGTCTCGCCTTCCCACCCCCATAAAGGATGGGGTGTGTGGCCCCATCCTTACGGTGGAAGGACAGCTCAAGGAAGGCACATGGTGGCTGAGAGATCTCCGGAGCACCCTCAGCCGCTACCTGTCTCACCCTCCTCCTGGCATAATGCCAAGAGGACAGCCCGAGGAGGATCAGGAGAGGAGGATTGGAGCAGTCGCTGTGTGTCCCACCTTCCTCCCAACATATGCTGGGAGGAGAATCTAAGGATGACCCAGGCTCTACCCTGACCCCTCCTGGCTCTGCCCTCTCTTGGGCCCTACCACTCGTGGGCCTGCCCTGCCCAGTGTCTGAATGTCCCCCCTCCCTCTCAGCCCAGCCCTCCTGGCCAAGCTCACAATGTGGCCCAAAGGCAAAAAGGTTTTCCCATGCCTGGTATAGATTGACCCTTACAACGGGGTTTCCACCTGTGTTTCACCAAACAAACGACAAGTCAATTTTTCTATATATAAGCTTTCCATTTTTTTCTGAATTACAAAACAGAACCTTTTAAGAACTGCCTTAGTTAAGAAAAAGATGAAGATAGGGAATATTAACATTTCCAACTGTAATTAAGGAAAGTGTAAGCTTAATTAATTATGCTGAACCAGGTACAGAGTTCTGTTGAAAGCATCTGCACTGTACGTAGTCATTTGAATACATATTTTTGTAGATTTATTTTAAGAATGTACTTGTATGCTCTCTCTCTCTCTCTCTCTCTCTCACACACACACACACACACACTCCACTTGGAGACCTGAATATATTTAATGTCTTTTTAATTGCCTGCTTGTTAACAAGTAGGTTGAGGTGTTGTTTAACATTGATACAAATGTTGTGAAATACCACAGGTACTTGCAAATGCAGTGCCACATAAGCCATTTAGACAGTATGGGGTTAGATTAAACTCTCAGTGACGCTGGGATAAACCATGTATAAATCAGCAACCACCAGTGGATTTATTTTGGATTTATACCAGCATAATAAAAAGCAGATGCTGACTCTGCGGGGAAGAAAGCATTTGTAAGAACGAGATACATTAATCACAGGTGGTTGGAAAGTGGGCTAATGTCCTCTTCTTAGTACTCGTTCAAAAGGCAAATAATTTCCAACAGTGAGAATTTGTGGTCACAGTGGTATATGCTCACTTCCACAGATTTTATCAAGGTCCATTCCACCTACTTGGGTTTGGATTCTGTTTGATGAGGTTCGATGAGTTAAGTGTTTTCTAATCTTTATCTTTATTTGAAAATATATATTTTAGATGAAAGCACAATGATATGAATCATGGTGGCAGCAGAAACCTACTGCTCTCACATTGGAGCTCTAGGAGACAAAGTTCAAACCTGTTCCTTTGTGAGTCTCTGTTTCATATGTTTCAGACAGAGTTTATAGGAGATAGGATGTGAACCAATGGATCAAAATTAGAAACAAGAAAATTTCATCTAAACATTAGGAAGACGTTCATGAGAATAAGAGGAGTTTGACAGTGGAATAAAGTCCCTTGGAAGATTCTTCACTGGAGATTTTTAAAGAAGGACCTGAATGGCCATATCTCACACATACGTTAGTAGTGGATTTCTACCATGGCAGATGGTTGAACCTGATAGCTTTTGGTTCATAATTTTATGAAGCTCTGACCCCTTGGGAAAAGTCTCCCATATCTTATCAAAAGAACATGCTCAATCACTGCTGTTTTCCTTTCTGCTGTTTTCCAGCACTTGCACATCCTGTCTGAGGGTTCTATCATACCACATCTTTATACTGTCATTATTTCATTTTAACTGCCATGGCAACATCCTATGGAATCTTAAGATTTGCAGTTCGAGAGCTCTAGGGCTTCACTAAACTATAACCCTGGAATTCCATAGGATGATCCATTGGTAATTAAAGAGGAATTATGATGCTAAAGTGGACTAGTGTAGTAAAATAGAACCCTAAGATGAGATAACTAGAACTATGCATAGTATTGCAAATTAGTCTGTATTCCCATCAAGTTGTATAAGAGGATTATGATATTATTTTCAATGCTTTTCTCAATAATGGTCTGTGTGGTATATACAGTAGAGTCTCACGTATCTGACATAACTGGGTCAGCAGAATGTCAGATAAATGAAAATATTGGGTAATACAGAGGTTTATGGGAGTTGAAGTCCATACCTGTGATGACTCATGGGCCATGTAGTCCCGTTCCTGGTACTATTGAGGCAGATGAAGAGGAAAACTTGGATTTCCCACCGTTTCAGCCAGATTTGGAGCCCTTGCACCTGCAAGATGTTTGCCCACAAGAAGTCAGCCAAACAAGCCTTGAGCAGAAATCTCCCCCATTTTCTCGCCGGGATTATTATAATCAAGATAGGGGCGCTCGAGAGGCGACTCGCCGGAGCGCCAGGATAGCTGCCAGACAATTAGCTGATTAAGTCTGCTTCCCTTGGGAAACTTTAAGGAGTCATGCATCTGGACACAGTATAGGTTTCGTTTCTTGTTCCCCAGAGAAAGTGTTCCTTGGCGGGAAAACAAGATCCTATATAGGTGTTTGCCCGCAAAGGAATCCTTGCGGAGTCAATTCGTCGGCTTGAGGAGTGAAATCGTGTGTAGACTTCGTACTCCAGTTCCCAGATCCCGGATCAAGTTTCCAGCCCAGCCTTGTACCATGGACTTCTATGGACTCAGTTTTGATTCATGTTTGCCTTGTTTCAAGTTTGATCTTGCCAAGTTTCAAGTCTTGCCTTGCCTTGCGTTTTAAACCACGGACCTTGCTTCTCTGATTCAAGCCTTGTTTTCCAGTTTCCTTCGGATTTACCTTAAGCCTCAAAGACTATGGACAGTTCCCCACACTATTGCTTGTCAAATAGTGTGTGTTTCGGTGAAGTGGATTATAACTTTGGACTTTAATATCTCATATTGGACATTGTTTTCCTGGACTATATTTGACCTTTCCTGAAAGGTCTACTTCTGAACTATATTCTTCACTTGTTTTTATTGACTTTATATATTCCTTTAATAAAGATATTAGATAGATTCTGGCCTCTGCGCATGGTTATTGGTGCTCTGCAGCCTGGGTCCTGACAATACCTCTATCCTGGCAGAGATCAGTAGTGAGTGAGTTCTCCTTTTGTTTGGTTTTCCAGACACAAGGAGAGAACTCACCTATCACTGATGGAAAAAAGAGCAACAAACAAGAAATTGTAATGAAAAGATAGATAGTACACTTAAACAAATCTCAAGACAACTGCCCACCTTCATTCTTTTCTCTTCTTTTCTCTTCCCATATTTCTTACAAGCTCCTGTACAGCCACAGTGGTACTGGCCAAAATGGGGAAGTAAAAAATACATTGGCTTCTAAAGAGGAAATGCTGGAGGAAAAGGGGGCATGGGCATTGGATAAAACCATTGGATAAGACAGAAGGTCGGATAAGTGAAGGTCGGCGACTCTACTGTATCTTTTATCTATTAGTGCAGCACTCCAAACTAATATTTTCACAGATCCCTTGCAGGTCAGAATCAGCTCAGATCACTTTCAGGATGAAGTTGGGATGTCTTTTTATATCTCTTTGTACAAGGGTTCAAATAAGCAGTAAGGCAGTAGAGCCTTGTTTAGCCAGTGGTAATATTCTGTAACGGCTACCTTCAGGGATGTGTGAGTTTGTCTGAGGTCAGAAGGAGGCTTGAAAAATTTGGGTAGAGTCAGACCAAAAAGTGGGAAGGCCATCTCTATTTCCCGGTCTCCACTCCTCAGTCTCTTCCACATAAACATTATGGGTGGTTTCAAACTTTGTGGGAACTTCTATGCCTCTGCTTCACAAGTAATGGAAAATGTGGCAACAGCAGGGTGCAGATCTGACTTTCTGGATAGTGCTAAAACACACAGTCTTACCCAGTTACACTGTTCCTGAAAATTACAGATTGTGTTTTCCCGTACTTAAAAACAGATTAAATAAAAACTTCACACAGCAGAGGTAATATTATGAAAGAACAGCCAAGGGATTCTACACCTTCAGAGAATTGTGTAACACTTTCTTTGCTATCCATTATAATATCATTACTTGAGAACAAAACTCCCCCTTAATCATGATGTATTATTAAATGTGTCAAAACGAAGTACATCCTTTGAGTATAAGACTGGTAAAATTAACATGAGATTAATTTAGCAATGCATTCCTAAAGGTTAAACTACTTTGGTGTAATTTTCACTTTTAAAATTGGGAGAATCCACCAGAATGATTGGCAACCTCCAGAAGTTGCTTTGAGTTGTTCACATTAAAGATATTGAAATGGAAAGGGGGGGGGGCAACATTGTGTTCTGTCACCTTTTGCTACAGGACCATTTGACAATTTCAGATGCATGCAAACATAATTGTAACTGGCTCTCAAGCTAACAGGCATGTGCTTTAGGCTAAAAAGGTAAAGGTTTCCCCTGACGTTAAGTCCAGTTGTGACCAACTCTGGGGGTTGGTGCTCATCTACATTTCTAAGCTGAGGAGCCGGCGTTGTTCATAGACACCTCCAAGGTCATGTTGCTGGCATGACTGTCTGGAGTGCCGTTACCTTCCCGCCAGAATCTATTGATCTATTCACATTTGCATGTTTTCGCACTGCTAGGTTGGCAGGAGCTGGGGCTAACAGTGGGTGCTCATTCCGCTCCCGGGATTTGAACCTGGAACCTTTTGGTCTGCAAGTTCAGCAGCTCAGCGCTTTAACACACTGTGCCACCAGGGGCCCCTGTGCTTTAGGCTACACATGGCTAAAAACCTGGAAAAACAGTTGAAAAGCACGTGTTTAAAAGGTGTGCTTAAAATCTGATTCTGGCCAAAAAATGTGCACTTTCGCATGACTATATATCCCTAGTCATGAAAAACACACGATTTCCTTCCCATCCCCCTGTGTGGACTGCTTCAATGCACATGCACATTTAAAAAGCCCGAAACAGCTGATTGCTCTGTCAAAAAATGGAGCCATGGACATACAGGTGGCTCAATCTAAGCACAATTAGAAAGCAATTTGAACTCTCTGCAACCATTCATTTTTTCTGATCTTTATAATATTAAACAGAACTTTAATTTATAGTTGGGTGAGGAGAGAGAATATGAAATCTGCTTGCGTCAACGTTTAGATCTCCGCATGAGTACATATAAGGTTCAGTGCACCTTGGAGTCAATTAAAAAAACTTCCACTGGATGTTCCCCATCCATCTTCCAGATTTGTAAATTCCACTTCAGAGGAATGTGTGAGGACAATAGAGGACCATTTGATAGACTGACAGGTCTGTGTCTGGACTTGCTGTCAGGTCCTGGGATTTTTAAATCCACTTTTTAAATCCACATTTTGATGCTGTCTGAAAGTTTCCAGAGAGATCTTAGAGCAGCACTCAGCCAAGTGAGGTCCATGGTATTAGATTCATGGCTCCTTCGGCTGCATCATTACAATGGTAGAGTCAAGAATTTGGCAATTTCAATCAATTTGCTGTGTGATATGTTGAATGTCTGTTTTTGGGATGTTCATTTTTGTGTGTGGGGGAGGGAGAAACACCTTCCTAGAATGCTGTAATCCTTTAAAATTATTGATGTTCTTCTCACTGATGGCCTAAGGACAGAGCTGGTTTACTTGATAAGCTATTTTTTCTTCCTGGCGTTAAGTGTTTTGCTTCACAGATTAGCTATTTAATTGAGAGCCAGGTGTCTTAAAGGCCCCAGAGGCCACTGTCTTAGTGATGAACTGTCAGAGAAGAAGACAAGAAGCTCCTACTCCTCTGTCTTTGCAAATGGCTCTCATTATTTCAATGCACAGACAACACATGGCCCAGCTGTTATTTCCTTCTTATCACAGTTGTTCACAAAATAAGAAACATGATTGTTCATCTCATACTTTAGTTTGACACAGTAGCAAGTTTCCAACAACCCAGATAATTGATTGACCAAAAGGGATTTCAGCAGTGTTTACATTCTGCAGCTGAAACCCTGTTGGATGTTTTACTTGTGCTTTGAGCAAATGCTTGGGTGCGAGAGAGTGGGCCTTTGGAAAATAGCCACATCCTCTGAATTGATTAGCCCTGGTCTCAGGCATGCAGAGGCAGAGAAAGGCATCTTCAGCTTCCCAAATTTCCTCGTATAGTTAAATGAACACCACAAAATGTTATGTAAGGGATGTTCTAGATTTTATGGACACCTTCTTATGCAAGATGTATATAGAGAGGTCCTGTCTATGTAAATATTTGTCTCTTCATTTAGCACCATGCCTCATATTTTGTAGGGAGAATATGTTTCAGCATCTGCCTTTTGTAGGGAGAATATGTTTCAGCATCTGCCTTGGCATGGAGATAGTCAGAGTTAAGAACATAGAAGTTCCGCCATGGATGGCAGCTGTTAGCCCACAGCACAAGCAATGTCAATTGCTATTTTAATGAAAAATTTTTAAGGAAAATTACCTTGTGGAATTCACATCTGTATGTTGAAGCAAGAATTCTCCCTTTTGGATGAATGACCTTCTGCAGACTAAAGAGTAACTTTCAGTTTAGAACTTAAAAAGGAATCTAATAAGAAAAACTGTAGGTGCAGCTAATGGAACTCCCACACAAGCTGTTTTAGTAGACATTCAGGAAAGCCATTAAAAACTAATAAATCTTAAAAGCTTATTACTTTCCTTATTAGTAATAACCCTGACCTATCGAAGGGTTAAAACTTTGTTTATATAAATACTATCTTCAAAGGAAAACAAAGCAATTTCCCCAGGCTGAAAAGTATACAGGAACTTAGATATCAAAGAAAGAGGATCACATAGTGCTGCTGCGTGTTCATCCACAACAGCAATTCTTCCATGAGGGGATTAATATCGTATTTACTTGAATCTAGTGCACCATCAAGTATAATGCACACCTCGAATTTCATCAAATATAATGCAAACTTCAAACCCTGAAACCAAAAAGCATATTTGCTGGCAAATCTAATATGCAGCTGCAAAAAGTGCAATCTTTGAAATTTGGCCAGAAAAGATGTGCATACAGTTGAGCCTACTTAAGAGCTAAGTGTTAGAATATCAAATCTTCCAGTAATTGAAAAGAAAACCAGAGAAAAAGATAACTCTTCCCTCAAGGAGCCTCTACTGTTTATCCTGCTTCAGCTTCCTTGGGTGATACTATTCTGTGGAATGAATGCACCTTTTGGTGAGTGATTGTAATGCGCCATCAAATCTAATGTGTATCTTAATTTTGGCTAAGCACTTAATCCAAAAAAGAAAAGAAAAAAGATGTGCATTAGATTTGAGTAAATACTGTAAGTGAATATTAGAATCCCAAAAATGACTCAGAAAGAATTCATATTATAAAGCTATTGTGAGTGTGAGTGAGAACCAATGGCTCTATCTCAAAGCCTTGTGAATTGAGACTATTTATAAAGGAACTGGCAATGGAAATGAAAGAGAGACATATAACTCCAGATAAATTGACTGGCAAACCAACCCAGAAGAAACAGAAATGAGTAAAATTTAAATCTGGGAATCAAAAACAGACATAAACCTTAGAAAAAGCAGACTATAATATCGAAGAAATTATGGAAATAATTACTTTCCCAGATGTTAAGGAGCAGAAGAATATTATCAGTGCACAAGATGTGCCAAACAGCTAATGCAAGTTATTTGTTTTAAGATGTCTGAAGTCCTTGTTGACTTTGTGAAAGTTCCATACAAAGATCTTAGTAATATGGAGAATGCGACCTGTCAACAGGATTTTCTTGGGGTCAATCAGAGAAAGCTTTATAGAAATCTGGAGGCAAAATCTGTAAGGCAACAAATTGATGGTTTGATTTTCTATGAATTGATTTTACTGAGGAAGAGATTTATTTGGTAACAAGGCTGAATTACACAGAGAAAGAGAAATCCTGAATAAATGCACATCCAGATAATGGAAGATAAAGAACAGTGACAATGGCTGATGAAGATCTCCAAATCTGTTGAGATGGACAAATTAATTAGGCTGATGAAGGAGAAATATTTCTCCAACTACAAGCATGATTGGGACTTTTAAACTTACTAGTTATGATCATGGGGGTGTGGGCATTTATTTATTCTAGGTTTTAGGAATTAGTAGAATGTTACTAAAAGCAGAAGGGTGATTTTATAAAAAGTATTTAAAGAGAGAAGATTAAAGAGATTAAATAAAAATCATCATACAGTGAGTGAGAGGTCATATGCTAGTCTTATTAGCATTGTTCCTTTTGTGTAGGCATCTGTCCTTGGGCCCTTTTACACCGCCATATAAAATCCAGATTATCTGCTTTAAACTGGATTATATGGCAGAATAGACTTGTATAATCCAGTTCAAAACAGATAATGTAGATTATCTGCTTTGATAATCTGGATTTTATGGCAGTGTAGAAGAGGCCCTTGTCTGTTTCTTTTTTTGTATTTACATTTTGTTATCTGCAGTAGTCCTTTAATAGTAGGGTAGTATTAGTAGTGGTTAGAATTTAGATTAATGTTTCTTTATATATAAAAAGCTTGCAATTTGCATAAACATGCTTTTGGGGTGGCGGGTGAAAAAGTGAGAGAAAAAGTGGAGACCACATTACTGAGGCAAGACAACATGTAAAGGCAGAGACTGGGATATAGAGCTCAAGAATGATAGATTTTCAACAAAGCAATCACTATAGACCAGTGGTCCTCAACCTATGAGTCCTCAGATATTTTGGCCTACAACTCTTAGAAATCCCAGCCAGTTTACCAGCTGTTAGGATTTCTGGGAGTTGAAGGCCAAAACATTTGGGGACCCACATGTTGAGAACCACTACTATAGACAAAGCAAAGGTAGATGAACTGGCTCTTTTCTCTGAAACATGATAAGTGATGATAATAAACAATGTTATGTTCAAATGATAAGAAACCACCAATGTGCAAAGGGACTTTATCTTATCAAGAATCCTTAGAAAAATCAAGACAGTATTCTGGAGCAAATTCATTTCTGTTTTAGTGCCAGACACGTTTAGGTCTCAGGCAAGGCAATTGCTGAGAATTCACCTCTTTAATTTTAGGCTTTCCTCTTGGGAGAACGATGAACATTGATATCAGGAAGAGGGGGCTTAAGCCCTCTCCAGAATTAGAGTGAAGATGGTATGTGTGTGTGTGGAGCCTCCTGGAAATGCTAACAAAATTGGGACCACCAAATTTCTGTTACATGGAGCAGGGCAGCATGAAGATACATTGTATCCCAATCTGATCATTTTATCCTGATGCTTAAAGCAGTTAAATCAACAAGCACCTCATTCTCTCTCACTAGTGGTAAAAACACAAATATAGTGAATAAAACAATAATTTGCTGCCCTGCACGATTCCTCCTCTTGCATCCTTCTTCCCAAAAAATCAAGTGCTTGAAGGCATTGGTGAATCAGCAGGCCGCACAACCACTCTGAAATAATGGATAACATACTCTAAAATTTATCCTAGACTTTTCTATAGACAAAAATGCACTCATCACTTAAGCCCTGCTTTTGGGTCAGTGTGAATTCTCCTGATATTATGAAGGAATTACAACAGCGGATATGTCCATGTAGAAGATGAGGACATTTGTACTCCACTATCAAGTCATGGAAATAGGCACTTCATTATAAAATCCACATATACATATTAATGAATAGTATTTAAAATTGCCAGCATCCCTAAAGAAACCTCGAGGAGATTTACAAAGAAATCCCCAAACAGCAATGTGAGTTGCAAAATATTTGTTTTAACAGCAAAAGCAAATATTATAGTTGTTTTAAAAACTTCTTAATTCCCAGGTTTTTTTTATAGAATGTTTAAGAGCCTCAGAATCTTTATAATAAGATAGTCAGAAAACCTTTTGGCTCTTGGGTAGCTCAGTTACTTCGGCGAACTAGAATTGCAGAAATGGGTAAAATAGTCCTTTGCACAGTAGGGAATTTAGCTCTTAAACATGAGCTTAGGGAGAAAATTGCTGGGAGTGTAATGTTATTTAAAACTGAAGGGGAGAAGATGAAAGCATTATTAAACTAATCTTATGAAACTGATGTTCTTGAATATCTTCTGGGGATAAATCTTGAATATCTTTGGGGGGAATCTAAGACATCATGTTAAGATTAGTCTATAAGAAAAATGAGGTTTTTTTTGTAGGTCTAGCAAACAACTGTGGTATACTAGTTAGAACATTGGACATAAATAGGAAGAGCTCAGATAAACAGAAAGAACCATTTTCCGACTCACTGGTAATGTCGATTTATGGACTTAAAAACAAGCAAAAGTCTTTATCACAAGATGGCAATGCCACTATTTATGCTGTTCATGTGATGAGGGACAACAGCAACAATCCGGAATGGTGACCCTAATAATAATAATAATAATAATAATAATAATAATAATAATAATAATAATAATAACAACAACAACAACTTTATTTATATCCAATTTTTCTCCCTAAAAGGGATTCAAACTGGCTCACAACATATTAAAACATATTCCATTTGAGTAGTAACTGTAGCAGTACGATAATTGAGAATTTTTAGTGACTGA
This sequence comes from Anolis carolinensis, assembly GCF_035594765.1. Lineage (NCBI taxonomy): Eukaryota > Metazoa > Chordata > Lepidosauria > Squamata > Anolidae > Anolis > Anolis carolinensis. The sequence continues at coordinate 217,433,101 of NC_085844.1, read as the reverse complement.
CTAATGTACTGTCTCTGAGCTATGATTTTGAACTTGTGTGATTTTAATTGTTGTTTTAATAATTTATGTTTCAATATTTGGTTTTAATTGTAATTGTTATGTTTGGAATTTGTATATTTGGCATCGAATTGGCAAGGGGTTAAATTTGCAGAGGGCGAAGTTCTAAGCTTTTTGAAGTGTGGAAATTGGATTGTCCCAGATCCATCCCAATCCAGCTACTCACATGTCAACAACATTGGGAATCACCAGATTTAGTAACCTGCAGTTTTTCTTGTGATGGATTAATGGCTGGAAGTCTGCTCCTACTGCAGAACTGGTTATACCTTATCTGGACTGCTTAAAGCAAGTTGGTGATGAAGACATTTATGTGGCTGTGTATACATGGGGCTGGTTTCTCCCCCACCCTGACTTATCTGGCAGAAAGAGTAACTCAACCAAACAACATGGACAACATCACACCCAGTTGGGTTTTTGGACCTCCACATGCTCATGGCTTTCAAAATGCCCTCTCTCTCTAATGCTGACTATAGCTCTCCATGCCTCCCAAAACATGCCATGACAGTCTAAGCCTATGAACACAGCTTATCCTCTCTCTGTGCCTATGAGATGCAAATTAACCTCTCTGCCTGATAATTTCCTTAGAGATACTTTTGAACAATTTATGAGATTTCCCCCTCATGCGCCATTTCACAGCTCAGGTGGAAAATAAACATTTCCTCAATTTTCTTTAACAAGCATTCTGACTAATCCCTAACTACAGTGATGGCAGCAGCCTGCCTATTGTCTGTGAGCCATCCGCTTGCAGTGTTCACTGCTGAGCAGATGCTGTACGATTTTGTTTGTTGGTTGGTTTGTGGATGCGAGGCGCTATAGGCTTTCAAACTGTTGATTAAATCAACATCACTAGCAGAGAATGAAAAGAACAGACAAGCAGTGATATGGTTTACTAAGTGCCACGAAAGAGTTATTATGAAGGAAACGGGCTGGCAATTTAAAAGGAGGGAAAATTGTGTAAGATTCACATTTGAAGTAAATATCCCTCATGTAAACTTGCCAGACCAGTGTGTCAATCAGAACACAGAGATCTATCCAACTGTGAATATTTCTGAATTTTGTGATTAAGAATTGCATACAGCAATGGTACTGAAAGATGTGGTTTATGGAGTAGAGATGGTTTGTAAGCCATTGGCTGCCAGTCCAGAGCAAGTTTCCAGGAAAGAAAGCAATAGTTATAGTCTATGGGCATGGATGCAGGGCCACTTCTTAGCACATTGGGAAGAAAAGTTGGGTCTGGGCGCTGGGTGAGAGTAGGTCAGGCATGATATGTGGAGTAGACAAGCTTGAGGCTCTGGGTTCATGTGGAGTCCACCTATGTTAAGGTAATCAATAAGATCTTGGCACTGTAGGACTTTTACCAACATGGACAGAGACACCTCACCATCATAAGAAAAAACATATGCACATACATTCATGTACATTCAAAAATACATTCAAGTAAGGTCAAATTTTGATTTAAAAAGATGAAAATGGCTGGAATACATGTGAAATGGAAATGATTCACATGTAGAATAGTTGGCCAATGGGGGATTCTGGGTGTGGCTGTACAAAATATAATGTTTTCAAGTTCTGCCCAATACTTGTGCAATGCTAATTCATGTCTATTCACAGATAAATCCAATTGAGTAGACATGAATTACCATAGGATTTGTATAGGCTTGGACCTTAATATTTTTACATCACAGTGTATGCAGTGATAATAATTCTGCCAATATTGGTCTTACAGACAGTAGATCCACTGTCTGTTTTGGGAATGTGGGTGATAGAGTTGGTCCCCTTCTCTATTCCCAAGCTCTCTACTAGGCTTGCTCAAATAATTCGTTTTCCCTGTTTACCGTTATTGATTCGTTTTTTTCGATTGTTTTGAAGTAATATCGAACCTTGGTTGTCCACACGTCTGGATATCGCAGTTTCGAATCGCGAGAGGCCGTTTTTTCTTATTTCTTCGTTTTTTTCGAAAAGAAAAAAAAGCTTTTGCAAAGCACCCAAACTCCTTTCCTTTTGCCCCTCAGCCAATGGGAGGCTCAGCCAATGGGAGGGGGCGAGGGGGAAGGAGGCCGAGGAGGAGGAGGAAGACGGAGGGGGGAAATGGCCGCCGCCGCCGCCGCCTCGCCTCAGCTCAGTGCATTAATTAATTGGGCCTTAATGAGCCCCCTTCCAAGCCAAACCCACCAGAGAAACACCCTCAATGCAAACCTTGCAACGTCCTTCTCTCCTTCTTGGACACAAAGGCAAAGGGAGGAGGCACTTCGGGTTCCCAAGCGACCTGAAAAGAGCCATAGAGAAAGGGAGAGCCAGTGCGCATGCTCCACCCTCCAAGGCACACAAGGGGGAGTTCGCATGGGAGCCGGAAGTGTTGGGGCCTCCGTCCCTCCCTTGCTTTTCCTCTTTGGTCTCCCTATCTTGAACACAGAACACGCATGAAAAAAAACACACCATAATTTCACAATATATAGTTTAAATAACAAAAGGAAGAGGAAGGAAGAGGCCCGGGATGCGAGGGGGTGTGGGCCAGGCCCGTCCTCGGCTGCTCCCAGGGGCCCAGATTCGCACCCTCCCTCCCCCCAATACAGGTCTCCATTCCATACTACGCTACATGAACTTGAATGGATACTGTGGTTGTGTTGTCGAAAGCTTTCATGGCCGGGATCACACTGTTGTGGTATGTATTCCGGGCTCTATGGCCATGTGCCAGAAGCATTCTCTCCTGACGTTTCACCCACATCTGTGGCAGACATAGAGGTTTTGACGTCTATGCGAAGCTAGGCAAGTGGGGTTTATATATCTGTGGAAGGTCCAGGGTGGGAGAAAGAACTCTTGTCTGTGGGAGGCAAGTGTGAATGTTGCAATTGGTCACCTTGATTAGCATTGAATAGCCTTGCAGCTTCAAAGCCTGGCTGCTTCCTACCTGGGGGAATCCTTTGTTGGGAGGTATTAGCTGGCCCTGATTGTTTCCTGTCTGGAATTCCCATTTTCTGGGTGTTTCTGGGAAGGTAATGGCACTCCATGTAGTCATGCCGGCCACATGACCTTGGAGGTGTCTATGGACAACACTGGCTCTTGGGCTTAGAAATGGAGATGAGCACCAACCCCCAGAGTCAGACATGACTGAACTTAACGTCAAGGGATACCTTTACCTTTACCTACACACACACACACACACACACACACACACACAAGCAGGGACTATATATATATATATACACAATATATATCACACACACACCAATTTAACAAAGTTTCAGCCACAAAAACAAAGTTTCTGAAGTAGAACAATGACTTTCACAGTAAAGACAACCCAATTTAACAGGAAATAAGACTTTCAAACCAGGAACAGATTACTGCAATTATTAAAAAAAGGTTTATTATAAAAGCTATGAAAATTTGCCAAAAATCAGAGGATAAGGGAAACGTTCCACATTTTGGTGAGCTATCAGTGTTAAATGTGTTCTACCACTGTACCAAGTTTGAAGAAGATCACTCAAAAAATGAGGGCGGGAGAGCCCCCTAAGTCCCCCCCCCTTCGGGCTGTTTTTGGGCCACCGCGCATGCGCGTCCGCCATTAACGAATTAATTTAGAAAATAACGAATTTTCATTAATTTCGAAAAATTTTGGGGGCCAAATTCGTTATTAGCAACAAAAACGAAAAAACTGCCCCCTCTAGTATTGAAACGAGTTTAGAATCAAATTTTTCATGGATCGATCAAGCCTACTCTCTACATGTGATGCCTCCTCTTTTGAAGGCAGGTATGCATGTGCTGGAAAAGGGTAGCTCATGAAAGCATCAGTGGCATATTGGAGGGGCAAGGCAGCTCTGGGATTGTTTTTCTTCCAGATCAGGAGCTACAATGTCATCTATCAGAATACTAGGGTAACCACTAACCAGTGTAACTTTCTTGCTCTGGCAAGCAAATGAGGTGCTAAAGAGGCTTTCATGTTTTACTTTTTGTGATGTTCAACAGAAAGGCAGTCAAAGAAGGAGGAAAATGAGCAGAGGGAGGGCACTTCTTTGATGGAGGTTCCTTTTTCACAGCAGCAGTTTAAATGTAACACTTTTTTGGCAAGACTGCCTTTTAATTAGCAACTGAGGTTTGCTTTCAGCTGGTTGGAGCTCTTTTTATTTAAATTGAACACACTTTAAAAGTTCAAACCAAAACTTACAGAGCCTGAAAAAGTGCCTTTAGCTTCCCGGATCCCCTTAGCCTGTATGACTATTACTCTTCTAAAATCCATGAGTTTATTCTCAGGTAGCAATGAACTGGATGGGGGTAGTTGTGTTGTTAACAAGAAGTGAAAGTTGTGTAGCCTCCAGATGTTGTAGTGCCACATCAGCATTTCTTACTTTCAGTTGTGGATGTAGTAGTGTTGTGATATAAATATGGGGGAGTGGTCATATTGAGGACATTGTCCCCTCACAGAATTCTGACAACAATTATTTTTCTTCAGTCCCCACCATTCTAGCATTGCAGAGAGCAAGAGAGTAAAAATTTTTCCTACCTAGTAGATTGTCATTGTTGTATTCTCTTTGTAACTTTGGACTTTTCTACCCTGGTCATTTAACCCCTGGGCAGTCTGGCGGTGGCCACTAGGCTTTGCCTCCCCTTGGTTGCTCTGTGAATTAAAACTGTGTCACAGAGAGTTACGACGTTTACGTAACTTACAAAAAAATAACAGGTAAAAGTTTCAGTTGTTACATTTTTGGAGTGAGTGACGCCCATGCATTGTATGTTGCATTGTATGCACAGATCTAATGAATTAGATCCGACTTACAACAGAGAATCGAAATTTTGCACAGCACTAGTGGCCACATATACAATCTCCAATCAGTGACAGTTGTAGGCGGAGTTTACATCATCTAGTCAGACTGAAATTGGTTTGGCCCTGCTGGACCATTACTTTTCCTTCTCTGTCATCATTGTTCCTGCCAGAATGCTCTGGGAGAGTTCCTGGCCAGGAGTTCTCCCAGAGCTTTTTGGTCACCCACCAGCGCTGACAGCAGTGACATAGGCCTGATCCATCTCCTTTTTCTTGTAGTGACAAGAGTTTAGGTAAAAGGGGATGATGGTTGCCAGTGTAGTCAGAGGGAACAACTCGCATCTAACCCAGTCAAGCTCTTCACACTGTACCCAAACTGTGGGCCAACTCCAGAACACCTTCTGACTTTCATTAGTAGGAGATTAACCCTGTTTAATTCAGTCTACTCTGCATTAAGGACCGAAAGTCCCTGGACATTATGTAGATATCCAGGAGTGATGTCTTGGTCAGTGCAGGCTATTGAGCTAATATAGATGAGTTCTTTCTTTGCCCCTTTCCTTTGAATGCCTAAACTGCATTTTTCAACATTTAATGAAAAATTTAAGTTACTGCAGTGATATACATTTGGGTACTGAGTGGGAAATTTTTATTTGGAGTTCAGATGATACTTCCACAGGTGTGAGAATTTCATCTGGAAGACTGCACAATTTCCCACCCTGCTGAAAATGTATTGTCAAATTTTGTAAGCAGCTTACTATGGAGTTTTAAATAATAGTGTGAGTTGTTCTGAATATGCCGTAAGTAATATAAATGCATGATGTCTGCCTACCAACATCTGGAATCTTGTTAGCTAAACACATTTGTGTAACTTGGCTTTATGTGAGCATATATCCTCCTCTGAATGTTGCAGGAGGCATTGAATATCCCCCCCCCCCCAAGGTAGTTCTTGACAGCTTAAGCATAGCCATTTACTAGACAGAGGGCAGGAGGTATTTGACCACTTTCCAACTTTAGTTCTGCAGCCAGGAGAAGTTGGCTGAAATCACCATTTCCTTTCTCCAGTGAGACACAGAAATGCAAGGGTGGAATGTTATGTTCGCCCAATTTCTCTTGGCTCCATGACTATGAAATCTCAGTACAGACATGGCTGTGGATTCTGTCACAATGCCATCCTGCATGCTCCACTTTACTACTGAACTATTGACTGGCATCACCTATTAACTCCAGGCCTTATGGGCTCACCAGGAAGAAATGGTTGTGTGGGCGAATATACATAATATAATCAACATGTGATCAGCAGACAGCAAAAAGGAAAAAATTGCCCCATTTCCAGAGTTAGCACATTATTATAGCAATGCAGGTATATTTTATATCTCAAGATTTCAGGGTGGCAGGGTCAACCTAAGACATTGTGCTCCTTAAGGCAAAACAGCAAATGGCCTCTTCCAAAGTCAGGAGATACTGTAGCCAGACCAGTTAATTTATTTTGTGACACGAGGCAGAAAATTCAGAAGCACTTCTTCCTCTTTCTGCCATAAAAATACAACAAAACAAAAAACAACACATTTAATTGCTAACCCTTAGCTTTCATGATACCACAAATGGTTGCCCGAGGCAGATGTCTTATTCTGTCTAATGATAGGGCCAGCCATAGAGAATGATAGGGCCAAAGAGATCAGTGATCAGTTGCCTTTAGCATCTTTAGCAAACCTTTTGGGAGAGTATGTAGGTGGGCTGCAATCTCCTCTGACTTAAACTAGATGCCCCGCTACAGTGAACTTCAGAGATGAGAGTGCAATGCGAACACCTTGTGGAAATGAATGATTTCAACCTTTTGTTGATATAAGTCTAAAATGAGATCCCCAAAGCCAATATTAAGTCTTCTAAATGAGTCCTTTTGTTTGACAATTGGTCTATGTGAATCTTTTGTAGGTTCTTGAATACAGTCTTCGAGTTTCTTATTAAAATTCTTTTCATTTATGTCTTTCTTCAAACAGAGAGAATGAGAAAGAGAGAAAGAGAAAGAGCGGGCACGCACACCATGTTCTGCAGGTAAATGCAACAAGTCGACTTTTCTATAGTTTCTACTCCTAATCGCCTTGGAAATCTTTTTTGTAGGCTAACATGCTTTTTGACAGGAGCAAAATAAATTTTAAAGGTCTATTGAATCAGATAAGCCTCTTTTGGCAGGCCTTGCATATTCAGAATTTATGGCTAACATTTAGCTTATGCTAGCAAAGGTGGTGGGGAGGAGAGAAAAGTCTTGGAATCTCAGAAGAAAAGTTGGATAATTTTTTTAAAAGGCACTTAAAAGCAAAATGTCATGTACAGCCCCACTGGTGCCCATAATTACATAGTGGGTAGGGAATAACACTGCATGTGGTTAATCTCAATTTTAAAAATGCACGCATTTGCTTTGATGGCTTGGATCTGGCTCACTAGGGGTCTACAAGGACTATCATTAGTCACTGCCCATGACTAATTTCTCTGTAATTATTTTTAGTCATGCCCTAATAGACAAACACCATGTGCTCTCCATGTCTCTGCTTTACACTTGTGGACACCTCATGAGATCGCTTCTCCTCAGCAGCCTAGATTTTAGTTAATGAACAAATGCACCAGGAGCTCTATTGTCCTGTTAACCACGAGTGATTTATTCCAGAGCAAACATAAGCCTTGACAATTGAGCTGCCTTGAAAATTATGCAGCTGGAAAAAAGGATCCAATGACTTTTTAAAACTGACCATAGCTAATGATGAAGGTTAAGTGTTTTATTCAGAAAACATGGGAGTTCGCAGCATGTATACGTGTAAGAAGGGGATGGATAGATGAGACACAATGAGTTATCGCTGATGCTTAGGTCTAAAGTGTTCTCTTCACCCATCTGCAACTCAAGGTAAGAATGAATTCAAGAACAATGTGACATGCCTTCCAATATTTCTCACATAAATGCCAGGATATGTTCAGCCATATAATGCAAGAGTTTTGTTAAGCTGTCAAAGGAATAAGACACAAGTTAGAAGAGACTGTGACAGTATGTTTTTGCCTAAGTCTGCAGGGAAGGCCAACATCCTGCCCCTCCTTTTCTCTCTTCCCTCTTGGGTTAATTGACTGCAAACCACTTTTGCACTTTGAACTCAGTTTTCAGCAGTTTAAGTAAGTTCAGGAAAAAAAAGGGAGAAGGAGGAAGAAACTGGGGAATGTTATAGCAGAACCTGGATCATAATCAACCAGGGGCATCTCTGCAACTCTGGGACAGTCTTACATAGAAACTTGGGGCCCTTCTACATTGCCCGAGATCCTGGTACACATCATGGGTTAACCTGAGGGATTTCCCAGTTTAATCTGCATTAATTTGACACTTGCAAAAATCCAGCCCTTAGGGTATGGTTTGGATCTTTGCAGGTGCTGGGCCTGTGGGGATTGACTCCTGGGACTGCTTCTACAGTCTTGGGGGTTAGTCCCCACAGCTATTCCGATTCTTCGGGCTCCTGGAGCCTGAAAGAACAGGGTAGCACCCATCTCTTTCCCCCAGCCACCCCATTTCTCCCTCCAAAACAGCACAGCCCCCTTTGAAGAGTACCCCAGACATGTAAAAATGATGTGCCAGGGGGTTGGGGGGAGGAGGAGGAAAATCCTTCCTCCTTCCACTTCCTCATGTGTCAGTACTTTCCAGAGAGGCCTGCGCTGCCAGAAAGCCTCTTGGGTAAGTTTTAGAGTGGGAAATGGGGGGGGGGGCTGAATGGCATCTACTCACCCCCCCCCCCCACCGAGGGAAAGCCCGAGGTTTGGTTGAGGACTCTTGGGGAGAACTGGGTTAAAATAACCCAGTTCCTTCTGAGATTTTTGGCAGTGTAGAAGAGCTCTTACTCAGCCCAGGAAACAAAGGGCTCATGAAGTTAAATAACCCTTTCACACAACCCTATATCCCAGAATATCAAGGCAGAAAATCCCACAGTATCTGCTTTGAACTGGGTTATCCATGGCTCAATGCTATGGAATCCTGGAAAATGTTGTTTGATGAGGCACTCATATGCTTTGGCAGAAAAAGTGAAAGAGCTTGTAAAATTACAGTTTCCAGGACTCCACAGCATTGAGCCACAGTTAAAGTATTTTCAAACATTGCATTTATTCTGCAATGTAGATGCACCCTAAGCAGTAACTTATACAATACACATCATCTGATCTGATGTGTATTACCTGCATCCTATATTTCTAGCCAACACAATTCAAATAATATGTGAGCTTTCACCCTGTTTGTCGAGGTGCCAGCTCAGTACATCTTTTGTAGGCTTTCCCCTCATTGGTCTATTAATCAAAACACCCCTTAGCTTACCCCCAAGCAATCTCCCTGAGAACAACCTTGGGACTGCTATAGCTTCATGAATCTGCCAAAACAAAGATAAGCACTCCAAACTGATGAGAATTCACCATATAAGATTCTACTCATGCCAGTGATACTAGTATGCTAGAAGCATAACATCCATAATCCAATATACATATTTATAGAATTTAAATAATGAACAGACATTGAGATACAATATAGTAATACCGTACATACATTATAGTCATAGTGTTCCTCAAAGAAACTCAGTGAGAGATATGGGGATGAGATCAAGATGACAAAAGATACCATATTAATGAAGAAGAACATATAAGCTAGGTGAACTTCCAATTGTTTGCTTTTGCCAGAGCCAACTGAATGGCAAAATTCGACCCACTCCTCTCCTTCCCCCTTTTTGCTAACTGAGGACATTGTTTTTGCACTCTGAACTTAGTTTGCAGAAATTTTCTATTATTATGTTGCCTGCTTAGTACTATTTCTACCCATTATTAATAGTGGTACAGAAAGTGAGCCCATCCTAATTTGTATTTTGCTAATGACGAAGTTCTAAACCCAGGTTTTAACTGCAGAACTATAAGAAATCATTAAAAAAACCTACATGCACACTTATTATACATCAAAGAAGCATGAACATACAATATTCAAATTATTAACTGATGAAGAATGAATTTTGGTGAATTTCAAATTCTTGTTAATTCTTATTAATAGTAAAGATTATCCATATTTCTGTTTATCTTCCTTCTGTTCCTCTACAGATAGATGCATTTGAACTGTGGTGTTGGAAGAAAATTCTGAGAGTGCCTTGGACCTCAAGAAGATCAAGCAAGTCCTACTCCAGGAAATAATGCCCGGCTGCTCACTGGAGGGAAGGATATTAGAGGCAAAGATGAAGTACTTTGGCCACATCATGAGAAGACAGGAAAGCTTGGAAAAGATCATGATGCTGGGGAAAATGGAAGGAAAAAGGAAGAGGAGTCGACCAAGGGCAAGATGGATGGATGGTATCCTTGAAGTGACTGGCTTGACTTTGAAGGAACTGGGGGTGGTGACGCCTGCAGGGAGCTCTGCTGTGGGCTGGTCCATGAATTCACGAAGAGTTGGAAGCGACTGAATGAATAAACAACAACAAGCTCCTGTACATCATTATCAAATTGATCAACCTTTAAAAGTATAAAAAGATAAATTGAAAACCATTATATTCTCAATCAAATCACAAGTACATTAGGCATATACTTTTAGAGATGCAGCCTTCATAATAATGTTTAAAAATTTCACAACTTTTAACATGACACTAATCTTTGATTCATCCAAAGAAAAAGCAAGAATAAATTAATCTGACTTTTCTGGGGGTAACAAATGTTTCCTGCCTCTTTTACAGTAACTGTGTTAAGATAACAGAAGGGAAAGATACTCAAATCTCAACAGAATTATAGGTTACACACTTGGTTTAGTTGGATATTAAAAATTCTATTCTAATTCCACAAAAGGGGAAACATCAAACCCTGCCAAAAATAGAGAAAAGCATGCCTTCTATATTTTGGTAACTTCAAAAGCCTCAAGTAGAGATGCAATGTAGCACTGCAGTTTGAATGTTGGATCAGGATTCCTCACAGCTGTATAAAATCTACATTGACCTGGATTATATGGCAGTGTGGACTCAGATAATCCAGTTCAAAGCAGATATTGTGGATTATCTGTCTTGATATTTTGGGTTCTATGGCTGTGTGGAAGGGCCCCAGGAGAGCAGGGTTTAAATCTTCACTCAGCCCTGGAAACCCAATGGATGAACTTGGACAAGTCACACTTTCCCTTGGGTCCTTTCCACACAGCTGAATAAAATCCCACATTACCTGCTTTGAACTGGAATATATGGCAGTGTAGACTCAGATAACCCAGTTCAAAGCAGATATTGTGGATTATCTGTCTTGATATTCTGGATTATATGGCTATGTGGATGGGCCCTAAACCTGACGAAAGCAACAGCAAATGTCCCAAAAATGTTGCCAAGAAAACTCTGTGATAGTTTTTTTGTCACAGTTTGCAGTTGACTTTAAGGCACTTCATTTGTGCGTGAGTGCCTTCAAGTCACCTGCTGAGCTATGTTGATGTAATAGGGTTTTTTAAGGCAAGGAATTCAAAAAGGTCGTTTTGACAGCCTTTTCCTTCTAAACCTGATATCTATTGGTGGTCTCCCATTCAAAAACTAGCTAGCATTGACCCTGCATAACTTTCACGACCAGATGGGATCTAGTGCATTTAGAGTTTTTAAGCTCTTGAAAACATATTGCTATAACAAATTAAAAAAAAAAACTTTTAAAAGAATGAGGCAAATTCACTCAGGAGAAGAATATTCCACCCATAACCCAAAGGTAAACAAACATCATAAGACGCAACTATCAGACTTTGTCTGCCAGCATCTTGTCTTCATTGTTTAATTAATGGATTAACTATGTCCACATTCTAATTAACAGCAGGAGGGATTTTTTTCCTGCCTTATTTATCATATGACAAAGCAAACTACAAAGACAAAACAAGACAGAATATTAACATTAAACACAGATAAACAAATCCAAAACTTATTTTCTTTTTTATTTATATTCTGTCTTTCTCTCAGCTTTGAATAAAAAGTAACTAAGAACAAGACAACGCAAGATTACGCTAAAACTCTGGTAATTAAAAAGTTAACATACAATTAAACAAACTATCAGATTAAAATGCCATTAAAATTTAAAATCAAAATACTGGTAATAAAGTTTAAAAAGACAGTACTCCCCCATTAAGATGATTTCCCCAAAACAGCTGATCATCAAATGTCTGTTTAAATGAAAAGGTCTTAGCCATCTGATTTTTTTTTATCATGTCAGAAGCGACTTTCAAGTTGCTTCTGGTGTAAGAGAATTGGCAGTCTACAGAGACATTGCCCAGGGGATGCCAGATGTGTTACTCGGAGGCTTCTCTCAAGTCCCCACAAGCTAGAGCTGATAGATGAAAGGTCAATCTGTCTTGCAGATTCGAACCAGCAACCTTCACATCAGGAACCCAACCTTCAGGTCAGCCGTTCACAAGGATTTACCCCATTGCGCCGCAGCAGAGGGCAACCACTGGGGGCCCTTCCACACAGCCATATAACCCAGGATATCAAGGAAGATAATCCACAATATCTGCTTTGAACTGGGGGCCCTTTCAGACTGGCCCTTTATCCCAGGATCTGATCTCAGGTTTTCTGCTTTAAACTGGATTATATGAGTCTGCACTGCCAGATAATCTGGGATAAACAGAAAACCTGGGCTCAGATTCTGGGATAAAGGGCCTGTTTGGAAGGGCCCTTGGTTATCTGAGTCCACACTGCCATATAATCTGCTTCAATGTGGATTTTATACAGTTTTGGGAAGTGGTTTGAGGCCTCATCTAAACTGCCATGTAATGCAATTTGAAACTGCATTATATGGTCAGCGTGGACTCATAAAATGAAGTTTAATGTAACATAGATGGGGTGTGAGAAGACTCTCATGTTTTCATCAGACTGGCCTGTGAGAGTTACATCTAATTAAGAATCTAGTTAGGAATCTAGTGTAAAGTGAATACCAACCGGCTATTTATCTCTTGTCAATAACCAACCAGTTAAATAAACAAACAGAAAGAGAGAAATTGCTTTATAGCTTTGCTTCTTGCTTGAAGCACTAATCCCATGATTTTCTCATTACTGTATACTGATTTATGAGAATAATCAGAGAATATTGATGTGAACAAACTTGTTCAATAAGATGGGCATCTAATTTCCAAATCTGTTTTGAATAAACGACTCTTTTGATTTATCATAATTAGCTGTTAGCTTGTTACCTTTAACATATATGGAAAAATCCCCCAAAACTTGTTTTACCTGAGCCTAGTTTGGGATTAAAACATTGTGATGTTGTTGAACTTTGTGACCACCTTGGAAATGATTGCAGGTTGCCCTCTTTGGCATAATTCTCCAATTGCATTTACAATCTGAGACTGCAGATGATGTTTGTTATGTTATATATTTATTTTCAAATTTATATCTTCTCTGAATATGGGGCACAAACCGGTTCACAATTACAGTTAAAGTGAAATACAATTGAAACAATAATACAAAAGGTGAAAAACAATTTAGCAAACAATCACATTAAAGCATTAATTTAAAAAAGTTTTGTAAAGGATGTTTAATTACAATAATAATAACAGAAGTACAAATGCAACACGCTGCAATTAAAGACTTTGCAACAGAAGGGACTTCCGGTTTAGCAGCCATATGATGAGCAGCGGATTCCTAGGGCTCTAGGAACGTGATCCAAAAGACCCGATCTTGGAGGGAGTAAGACCTCTGCCCCTATAGCGGACTGAGGCTAAGGGGGTTCCAAATCCATAGCGTCTACAGCCGAAGGTGTCAAGTGGAGCGTCCCCCCCAAGGAGACACCTGGCAAAGGAATGCAGGGAAGAGCAGATCGAGCCCGGGCTAAGGGGACTAATCCGCCCTGTCGTTTCATCGGCCAATAGACCCAAATAAGGAACAAGACATCTCACAAGGTACAAAGAGAGCATCGGATTGCTCCAAGGACACAATCTAACCTTAAAAGAAAGATCAAAACTACAAAGCAAAGACAGACGCGAAGGTAAGAGAAAAGCGGCGAATGGGGGAATTTTTTTTAAAAAGCGGCAGTGCAGGAAAGCGGTGAGAGGGAAGAAAGAACAATGAGCTGCTTGAGTCAGAGAGGATATAGAAAACATTAAAAAGTCTTTCCAGAAAGAAAAGAAATCGGGATAAAGGGCGCCATTACCGCGACCTTGAGGCTGATTGTTTAGTCTAGCTAGCCACCATCACTATAAACAACCCGAAGGGGAAGCACATAGAGCTAGCAACAAACAAACTCACATCTGGATGTGATAGTGAGAAGGAGAGCTCAATTCAATACAGGAAGTGATGAATAAGCAACAGCAAAAGACTATAGAGATACTAAAAGGAAAACCCCACAAAATAAAAGAGCACAAACAAAGCAACCAACCATATACAACACAACACAACTTGAGAAATCTATAACCAGAAATGTCAAACATAAAAGGGAAAATCTTACCAAACCCAAAGCTGCAGACAAAAAGACTCTCCCCAGATGAACTGGAGTTCAAAGAAATTCTCGCAGAAATTCAAAAAATTTCACAGAAACAGGATGAACAATATGGAGAACAAGAAGCCCAAAACAAAAAGTTACAAGAAGAAATGCAAGGTCTAAGACAGGACATCAGAGAGGAAATAAAAATGATGAAAGATGATCTGGAGAAAGTCAAAAAGGAAAACCAAAAATTGACAAACTCATATGACAAATTAGAATATAAACTAAAAAACTAGAATTGCATGCAGAATAATAAACCTAGCAGAAACTACAAATGAAAATCTAAGAGAAATAGTAAAAGAGATACAGGCAGAATGTTTGGAAACCCCGGCAGATATAAGGCCTTGACAGAACGTATCAAATCACGACTGGATATTCCAGAAGACACAGAACAACCCGCAAAACTATTATAAGTTTCAACAGGAAAAAAAAATAAGAGATGATATCTTAAAAGAAAGTAACAAAAAGCACCCATATATAAGGACAAAAGAATCATCTTTATGAAGGAAATCTCACAAAAAAGCTTGGATAGAAGAAGAAAATATTACTTTCTAACTGAAGAATTGATAAGGAGAAAGATCAGATACAAATGGGATAAGACAGAAGGAACGTCAATGGATTAAACCCCCCAAGTAAAAGGAAAAAAATATTCAATTATCTAAGCCAATTTTTTTTTTGACTTAATTGCCTTACAAGAATCCCATATTAACAACAAACACATAAAATACTTAGTACAAAAGAATTTAGGAAAAGAATACTATACTTCAAGGAACGAAAAAATGTGGAGTAGTCTTATATGTGAAAGAAGAAATTCCATCAAAACTGACTGTTAAGGACAATGAGGGAAGATTCCTAGGAGTGACCATTATAATAAATAACCAAGCTATTTTAATTTGTAAAATATACAGCCCTAATGGTCCAAAATTAAATTTACAAAAGAATTAAAGAGACAAATAGAACAATATGACTATGAAGAGTTCATTATTTTGTGAGATTTTAACGGAGTCTTAGATCTGGAAAAAGACAAATCAAAAGGGGAGGGACATAAAAAGAAGTCAAAAGCCAGTAAGTTGCCTAAACAATTTATATGTTACACCCCAAGGCAGCGTGAGCACTTGAAAACCAGACAGGAGCCAATATAACACATATCTTTATTAAAACAAATATAAATTCAGATGAAAATAGTTATAGAGTTTGAGGAGGAAATAGTTCTTTCTGAAAAGTCAATAATGATTCCAGATGGGTAAGAGAAAAGGTCCGATATTATAATCCACGATGAGAACTCGTTAGCTCTCCCAAGCAATCAAAGTCCATGAATTGCATCAAGGAAACAAGGCTGGCAGGAAACAGAGTTCAATCCACTGGCAATACTTCGTAGAGATCAAGGCAGCAAAGTTGTCAAAGCAGAGGCAAAACTTGAAACAGGAACAAGGAAATAACAACTGGAGTAAAAACAAGGTCTACTCAAGAGTCGCGGCTCACCTCAGCCCGACTGAAACTGAAAATACTTGGCTTGGAGACTGGAGCTAGAAACGGAGAAACCTCTCTCCAAGAAAGCAACGTTGACACCAGCAAGGAATCTACAGTGCAAAACACTTTTATGGATCCTAAACTGAATCCCAAGTAGGGAGAGCAATACTCCCAAAAAATTCCCATGAGAACTCACGCTTCAGAAATTCTCTGTGATTAAAATCCGCATTCTCAGGTGAGCTGAGAACATCTGGCTCAGACAAGGGAAACTCCCTTCCAATTAACTGCTCTTCCTGGCTGATTTCTCCAGGCACCTGAAGCTGCAAAGGGTTCTCAGAACTGGGTGAAAAGTCATAATAAACCTCATCTGTGTCAGAGTTCAGCTCCTGAAGCCATGGCTGGTTGAGGTATAACATTATAACATTAATGGAAAACTTAAATGTGGAGGACACGAAATGAAGAAAAAATAGATTTTACCTTCTATTTCAGTAGACACAGAATTTGGTCCCAAATTGACATGGCATGGGCAACAAACTCACTCATGACCAGATTAAGATCAATACAAATACTACCAAAACTCTTCTCAGCTCATAGCGCACTAGAAATTTCAATAAAAGTAAAAACATTGCAGTACAGATGGAGACTAAATGAACGCCTATTAAAACAAGAAAAATACATAGAACTAAACAGAAAATTACTTAAAGAATATTTAGAACTTAATAAAGGCCAAGAAACCTCTAAAAATACACAATGGGAAGCTTGCAAAGCCGTGATGCGGTGTCACCTAATCCAACAAGCTTCGATCAAAAATAAAAATAAACAAAAAGAATAGAAGGAAATAATTGGGAAAATTACAGAAAGAAGAACAATTAAAAAAGAACCCCTCTAACAAAAGATTAATTAGAGAACTAGAAATACTAAGAAAACAAATGCAACTATTACAATCAGACCAGATCTCAAAAAAATTAAGATTTATTAAACAATACCATTTCCAAAATGGTTAATAAAATAGGGAAATGGCTAATAAACAAAATAAAACAAACAATATCAAAAACAAAAAATACATAACAAAAATAAAAAGATGGAAAAACATACACCGAAGAAAATCAAATATTCAAACTATTTATAGATTTCTATAAAAACCTATACAATAAGGAATATTCCTCCAAAGAAGATATAATGAAACATCTATGTAAACTTAATCTTCCAAAAATCTCAGATGAACAAAGAAAAATCCTAAATGACCCTATATCAATGAGCGAGATTGATATTGCAATAAAAAGTCTCAAAAATAACAAGGCACCGGGTCCGGATGGTTATACAGCGTTATTTTATAAAACATTCAAGGATGAACTAGCCCAACTGCTAAAAGATATCCTAAATGACATATTGGAAAATAAACAAATCCCCAAATTGTGGAAAAAGGCAAACATAACACTTATACATAAAGAAAACAATTACTGACCAATATCACTCTTAAATAATGATTATAAAATCTTCACTTTAATTATGGCAACCAGACTAAAAAGGTTCTTAAAAGATTGGATTTCTGAAGATCAGGCCGGATTTCTACCAAAAAGGCAAATTAAAGACATTAGAATATTGATCAATATGATAGAATACTACGAAGTACACAACGAAAAAGAATTGGCTCTATTATTTATAGACGCCGAGAAAGCGTTTAATAAAGTAAATTGGGACTACATTTTTCTACTATTACAAGAATTAGATATTGGACACAACTTTCAAAATGCAATAAAATCAATATATACAAATCAAGAAGCTTCAATCATTATCAATTGTAAAAAAAGTAAACAAATAATTAAAATAAAAAGAGGCACAAGACAGGGATTCCCATTATCACCTTTACTATTTCTAATGATTATGGAGACCCTTATGAAAGAAATAAAAGATGATAAAAACTTAAAAGATCTAAAAATAAGAAATTATAATTATAAAATGAGGTCATATGCAGACGATGTGGTCTGTATAATAGAAAACCTGCTCAAAAATTTGTTCTCCCACTTTTGCTGTAATTGCACTCACAAGAAATAAATAAAAATTATTTCTCCAAAAAGACTTTGCAACAGAGAGTTAACATGCAAAGCCTGAATACACAGAAAGGTTTTCACTTGCTGGAGGAAAAGCTTCAGAGAGGGAGATCAACTTTGTGTAGAAAAAAAATCCCATACTCTGGGAGCAGCCATCAAAAAAACTCTTTCCCATGCTCACCAAATGCACTTGTGGGACTAAGTGAAAGCCCTATTCTGAGGACCTTAAAACTCAGGAGTTGCAGTTTTCCAGACTTCTGGAACCAAGCCATCATTGGAAGGGAATTGGGCTGTTCTCCCTCTTTCTGATGATGAAATGATGACCAACCATGAAATAACAACAGAGAATTGGGTTAAATAAGAGCTATTTTATTTGAGCTATAACCCATTTAAATAGGTCACAGTCCTGCTCCTTGCATGTATTGTGACTTGGTACATAGTGCCAAGCTAATTTTACCCTAGCCCCTTTTCATGGAGAACATCACCTGCAGCATCATTCGCCATGTGGTCTCAGGAATAAGAATACTGGGAAGGGCATTGGGAAATGTAATTTCTCTATGGTAACTTTCTTTCTTATTTCTCCATCTTTCTTTCCTGGAAAAATTATATTTCTTGAATAGAAAAGGGAAAGCAAAGTGATGGGTGACAGCTCAGGAAAAAACCCACAATTTCTCAGTATTCTAGGCACCAAGGACAAAGGGAAAGATATGTGAAGAAACATATACCTCTTCTTGTTACTCTCATCAGCAGACTTCAGAGCACCTCAATAGCTTGAAGGAGGAGAAAATTGTGGAGTGCCAAAATAATAGTATTTTGGCACTCTTTTAAAATTCCAAGTGTTTTTCCAAAGACACTCATAATTTCTGTTCCCAGTCCAAATTGATTCAAGGGCTTTAGATCATCCCTAGTTATTTATATGGCACCACAAATGAATAGGAGGCTTTATATAACAATGTAGTTGCTTGAGCAATGAACTACCACCCTAGAGACCAGAGTTTTAGTCCCCTCTCAGACTTGGAAACCTATTGGACGACCCTGGGAAAATCATATTCTCTCAGTCTCAGAGGAAGACAATGGCAAAACTCCTCTGAACAAATCTTGCCAAGAAATCCTGTGATAGATTCACCTTAGGGTCTCCTTATGTTGGAAATTACTTGAAAGTGTATAACAAAAACAATGATATATAGAGTAAGTCATGTTTGGTTGTCATTCTCTAATGGTTCACTTTGTTATTGGTGCTTTGGAAGTGCTCTTTTTATAGTTGGAAATTGTCTTTCTTAACCTGGCATTTTCTAGATGTGTTGCACCACAAATCCTACAAGCTGATAGATGGCAGGGGACTGTGGGATTTGTAGTGCATTGCATTTATAATTGCCAGGTACAGAAAATATAACATTTTCCCCTTCTCTCAGTCAGCTGAAAAATAAAAATTCTTCTCCAGGATGACTCCAGGCATAATACCTTTCCCTCTGTGCCAAGTTCTCTGTCAGTTGTTTTGCAAACCTAGAAATGAATGGTGTGAGTTCTAGAGACAGAAAATTTGCCGTCACCATTTTTGTACACAAATGTATTGCTTGATTTATTGTGTATTACGTAAGTGGCTGTTGGAAAAAGAAACAGAATGGAGTATTGAAATGAATGTTGATTAGAATATTTCAGGGGATTTGCATGAGGAAGGGTGAGTGTAATGTTTTGAATATTGTATATAAGTGGAGAACATCCCCTGTATCCATGGGACCAGTATTTGCAGTTTCATTTATCCATGTCCATCAAAATATGTCCTCTTTAGGCACTTGTTGGGTCCTCCAGTGTGACTCTATGGCATATGTGGACTAGAGATCTTTCATTTCAACAGGGTTCACTATTATCCATGGTTTTATGTATACACGTGAAGTCCAGGAGTATATCCCTTGTACATATGGGGGTAATACAGTATTCTGCTGTTAAGCACAACACAGCAGATTGCAGTAACCCCTGCATCATAAGGGAGACATTACTATACTTCTGTAAATAAAGTTATTTTGTTTTATACAGTATTTGATTCTAGAATTGCTATACTTCTAGAACTCAGTTTCAGAGAAGGTGTCTGAGGTAGCAGCATTAAAAGTGGAAGAGCAGTGTACTGTTGTGAATAAAAGTAGTATAAATCCTCATAGGAACCTTCGGGACTGTCCCACAGTTGATGTCACACTGACCACTGAACCAAAAAGCCCAAACCCAGTAACAACGAAAGATCTGTTTGAATGTTTATCTAACCAGAAAAAAGAACACAGATCTTAGGCCTCCACTTCTGAATATATGGTCTTTCAGTTTCCAGCCCACTGAATGGTAAAATCCCTCTGTATTTCAAAGTTTGTAAAGTGGCATCTTCCCAGGAGATCCAGCTCAAACACTAGCATTGACAAGAGCTGCTGTCCAAGCACAAGGGATAAGATTAGTGAGGACCTCTTTGCCTTATTTCTTTCATTGTGTCATGAAGAATGTGCATGCTGTGCATTTCTACACAGACTTCAGAGAACTGAAGATGGAGAGATGTTAGCTATGGCTTAGGAAGTTTATTCAGACTCTACTGCCCTGGTTGCAGCATTAGAATCTTTGTTGACACACACAAAAGGAAATAGTCCTTCATACTGAGGTCTCATAGTGGACAACTAGCCACAAAGCTGGGCTGCATCTACACCAGCTGAGATACTCTGAAGTAGGCTGCTCTGGAGCTGCCTCAAATGCAGCTGCAGCCCTTTTGGAGTCCAGATGGCTGGCTGTGGCCAGGCTAACAGCACATTGGCATCAATCTCCTGGGGACAGCTGCTCACATTTTATCATCCAGAGGCAGATCTAAGCAGCTCCCTGACAGGGCTTTACAGCCAATGTCACTGTTGGTGAGGTCATAACATGGCACTCAGCCGTGTGATCAGCAGAAGCAGTTAGCAGTTCTTGAAGCTGCTTCTAAATGACGAAACTTCTTTTTGATGTGTGGACTGGACCACCCCAGACCCATGCCAATCTAGTTGCCCACACTCCCAAAACACGGAAGCCACTCTTGAATTTTCTGGATGTCACAGAGTAACTTGTGGTATTATTTGTGCTGGATTACTAGCTAGGAGAAGCACTGCTTCTGCAAACCTGACCATATGTCTGGTCTGTTCACAGCAGTTTCAAGGTGAGTTTGTTTCATTTAGTCTGTGTAGACTAAAGACACTGCAGAATTCTAACAGGGTATTCATGTACAACATTAATGACTAGTCTTGATCTTTCAGGGTAAACCTTACCCCATTTTGTGTCCTGGCTTTCATTGGGCCCCTGATCAATTTCGGGAGGGTTTTTTCGGATTGGGGCCCTGAAATTTGGACCAATATGGGGAGGACTTCCCATCCACTGGCTCCCCCTTCTGGCGTTCTTCTTACCTGCTGTTGCTCCTCTGGAGGAAGAGGCGCTCAGCTGCAGGTGCACTTCAGGCCAGCCTGAACACCTCTCCAGCCACCACACATGCCCTGCCACATTCTCTCTCTCTCTGTGTGTGTATGTGTGTGTGTGTGTGTGTGTGTGTGTGTGTGTGGCGGGGCCTGCAGGCAGGCCCAGAGTGCACTTGCAGGACTCACCAGCCCTCAAACACACCCTACTACACTTTCTGAGTGTGTGTGTGTGTGTGGCAGGGGTTGCAGGTAGGCCCAGAGTGTGCCTGCAGCCTAGCTCCAGGTCTGCCTACATGCAGACAAGGAGGCAATTTTGGCTCGACGTGATAGCAGGCTTTTGTGTCAAGCAGATTTCTGTGTGGGGAGGGGGCCTCCTGTTTCGTGCTTCCAAAGAAACGGAAAGCACAAAAGAAATGGAATAAATGGTAGGAACGAATTTCGCACACACGACTATTAATGACTGCTAGTCATAATGCATATATATATATATATATATATATATATATATATATATATACCTTCCATTACCAGAGGCAGTATATCTCATTGGATCAGTTGCTGAGAAGCACAAACAGAAGGTTATACTGGTAGCTCTCACCTGCTTCTAGCCTTTTTCTGGGTAACCAGCTGACTTTTATGTGAATTAGCTGCTGATGGCAGGCTCATGAGGAGCCAAAGTATATTACTAACAACTCATGCACTGAAGATTATGTTATCATTTTATCTTCTTTCTGATTGGGTGCAACTACAGAAGCACATTCTTCTCAACATGGGGTAGAACTTACAGGTTGTTGAGATGATACATGCTTCCATAGCTGAGAGATGCTTGAGTAATTCAGTTTCAAGTGGGTGGCTTTACATTTCTCTTCTTACATGTTTAAATTAATACAAATGCACTGCTAGAATTTCAAGCATTTTAACAGCTGGACTGGCTTTCCTGGTAGAGTATTTTACTGGAATTTAGTTTTAAGATTTTTTTTAAAAAAGGAGTAGCAGCTTTAAAATGTCTTTGTCCTGAAAGATGATTGAGAAATCTTCAATACAAAGCAAATAAATACTTGTAAATATATGGTTATGTGTTTTTAGCTATGCTGTAACCCACCTCAAGGCATGAGGAGAGGCGGGTAAGAAATAAATGATGATGATGATGATGATGTAAAAGATAGATGGGCAACTGCAACATGTCCGGCACCCAAATTTCTGTCTGTAGGACAAACTGTTAGTATTCTTTTTCATACTATACAACAATAGCACTACGATTCTACCTGAAATGCTATAGCTTTATTCTATGGAATATGGGGAGTTGCAATTTAGGGAGAAGTATTTTGAATTCTCAGTCAGAGAGCTCTAGTGCCCTACAAAACAACAAACTCCCAGGATTCCATAGCATGCAACCATTATTATTATTATTATTATTATTATTATTATTATTATTATTATTAAACTTTATTTGTACCCCGCTAGCATCTCCCGAAGGACTCGATGCGGCTTACAAAGGCCAAGGCCTCAACACACAATATAACAATACAAAACAAAAGGCAAATTAAAAACAATTAAAACAGTATAAACAACAAGCAATAAACAATACGCTAAAACACAATAAAACTGGGCCGGGCAGAGTAATGGCAGTCCAAATGGAACTGAGCTGTGAGGAGAGGCAGGTAAGAAATACAATTATTATTATTATTATTATTATTATTATTATTATTATTATTATTATTATTATTATTATTATTATCCCCTCAGGGAGATAGGGTGGACTATAAATAAAACATCATCATCATCATCATCAAAGTACTATCATTGAGCAATATGAAAAGGAACTAGAAATCTTTTGAAATCCAACTGTTCAAATGTTAAACAGTTCGGAGGATTCTTGATGTGCACCTTGAAGCTGCTTCAGACTTATGGTGACTTATTGTTTTCATGACAAAATTTATTCAGAGGAGATTCGCCATAGACTTCCTTTTAGGATGAGAAAATTTAACTTAGCCAAGGTTTCCATTACTAAGAAGGAATTCCAAGCTTGGTTTCTCACACTCAACCTCAAAGTACACCACACTGGTTTGCTAGAGGGCTACCAAGCAATCTGCAATCTACTGAAATAGGTTAATTGTTGCAGATCAGGACATCAGGATTTACTGCCCTTACACTGGAGGCACTGGAAGTGGAATGAAAGGAGAAAGATTTTGGAGGAATCCTGTGGTCAGCAAAAAACATTCCCCCAAACATGCTCACATGGGCACGTCAGAGGCACAGGTGATGGAATGCATATGGGAATAACCAAGGAAGAACCATCACATTGAAAATGCTGCACTATGCATGCACAATTGGGAAAAAGAATGGTTGGAGATGACACTTTTTCTGTCTACAAAAGCTCCAGTTCACAGACACTTTCCATACAGCTTCAGAGGAAGTGCACATGAAACAGAGCATGCCTCATGGGATAGGAAATATCTGAAAACGTTGCAAATACTGTGGTAAACTAAACATCCATGTGATGAGGTGATCTATTGGGTTTCCATCAAATTCCTCTGTTCAGCAGTTCCTGACAGTTTACCTACATCACAAGGAGCCCGGTGGCACAGTGGGTTAAACCCTTGTGCCGGCAGGACTGATGACCTGAAGGTTGGGTTGCTGACCAGAAGGTTGTCAGTCCAACTCCAACGCAGGGAGAGTCTGGATGAGCTCCCTCTATCAGCTCCAGCTCCATGCAGGGACATGAGAGAAGCCTCGCAGCAGGATGATAAAAACATTTAAAAAATCTGGGCACCCCCTGGGCAACATTCTTGCAGACAGTCAAATCTCTTTTGTAGTTTCTCAAGTTGCTCCTGACACAAAAAAAACCTACATCAAAATATGCATTTAAATGCATATTTAAAAAAAGAATATGATATTCTTTTCAGATGATGTCTTAAAAACAATTTGTGATGAATTAGAAAATTGAACAGAATTATAGTTGAAAATAATGAGAATGTAGCATTTCTTACCGAGTTACATTTCCCTGAGTTACATTTACACTCTACCTTACCCTCAAGGCAGCATACATTGTTCCCTACTCCATGAATCCAAGATCACCCTGTTCATCATGGGGTCTTAAACTTGCATGTCAAATGTCTCAATCCAGCACTTTAACCAGTACACTACTTTGGTTCTCCTGAGACAGAGCACGAATAAACAGTTTGATTCCTACTTCAATTGTACAAACACAATGAATAGTAAGAACAGCTTCACCATGCCAGCTGAAGTTCTCATCAAAGCTCTTGTCTGCCTCTTAGAAGCCCTTTCCAGGCATTGATTACCTCCAAGTTCACAGTGTATGCAGCATGACTGGTGCTCCTGAAAAACATGTATGAAAAGTATCTTCCTTTGTTTCCCTCTCTAGCCTAGCCATATCACAAAGCTTGGCAGGGAAGCTTTGGAAAATGCTTAAAATATATATTTGATTATGATTGCAGTATGTTGGGAGAGATATAGTTTGAGACTAACCTTACTTGGCACATATACATATTATAAATGATACACCACATTTTCCCCACAGGCTGATAACTGGCCAGGCGCAAAATTCGCTATTCAACTCATATAGCTAGAAGCACTAAGACACAGTGCCAACAGAATGGAGGCAGGAGCATAATGAGAATAATGACAATCCTGAACCATAGGGGCTGCAATGGTGCAAAGCTGAAATGAATAAGGTACAAACCAAGAGAACAGGGCAAAGCGGTTGATCTTTTAACAGCAGGCGATATTTGCATATTAAAGAATCTGTAACATTTAGAAGTGGTACTTTTGTTGAAGGAATAACAACAGATATGAATAACTGCAATTATGCCACCACAATTGGCAGCTTCTCATCAAGGACTATGTGGCAGAAAGAGGTAATTAAATTATCCGGCAATGAGTCACAAAGCACTATGGAGGAAGAAAAAGAGGTTTCCCTGGAGAATGCCTACACAGACCACTTGCCTAAATAAAGCCTTCTCAGCATCTGCAGCTGCTCAATGAAATTTCAGTCTGCTGTGAAAAAGATTGCCTGCATTTGCAATTTAACTATGTCAAGTTTTTCATGCTTAAATCTAGCAGCTACAGTAGACTAATGGCCAGCAACAACTGTTTGCTAGCATGTTGGCAGTGTGATAAATCTGCTCTAGATTTTAGCCTGGAATTCAGGAGTTATTTAAAGTTCAGAAATGATAGGGTTCAGCACCATGGATAGTTCCTTTTGACTGGGTTCACAACTTCAGAGTCGGAAGCCATCAGCTGCCTGTGTTGCGAATCCATATGTGTTGGCATAACATCCAGCAATTAATTTAGTGGCCTTACATGAATACTAGTGTTTCTCAAAGGACCAGCTTCCAATCAACGATGAAGAGGGCTGTGTCCCTAGTTCCCCATAGTCATGGATAAAGAGGAACAGATGCCACATCAATTTTCACAATACTGCCTAGAGCACTGCTTCTTAAACTGTGGATCCCGACCTCAAATGGTGTTCCACTTAGCTTAACGTATGCTTCATCTCTACTTCATAAAAAGGAAAACCAGCCTGTTTAGCAAGCCTTGCAAATGTTGGCTTGTTATCAGAAAATGTTTGATATTTATATCTATTTTATACCTGGGGTCACATAAAATTTCTTGGGCCAAAAGGGATTCTGGATGGAAAAACTTAAGAAGCTTTGCCCTAGAGTGAGTGCACAACCCATGGATTGCAATCTTTTGGTGGAAAAGAGCACATTCATGTTGAAATTCAGGGTTGTTTTTTTGTGTGTGCCAAAAATGGGAAAAAAACATTATCATAAAAAAGAGAACAGATTTTTGTTGGGCAGAATACCATACCCTTGAAACCACTACAGACATGTCAGTTGTTCACCTCTGCCATAAAAGCCCAATCTTCATTTTCTTCTTCAAGGAGTATAAACCTTTACTAGTTTTAGCAAGGCATTTCTTAAACCAGCCAGTCAAGGTTAATTCACTTTCATGTACCAGTGTGCATAAATCTAGCCTAGAGAATTCCTGGAAATTGTAACTTGGCTTGCTTTGTTAAACCATGCATAAATTTCTAGTGGTCAAAATGGATGCACTAAAAGGTCCCCTGTTACTCTAGTAAAGTTCTGAAAAGCAAATTGTATTACCTTCACCTGTTGTAAGCTAAGCTTAGGTGCCTTCTGATTAGGCAATTATAGCCAGACAGAATAGATCTCCCTGCCACAAAAATAAAAGAACAAAGGGAGAAGAGAAGCAAGAACTGAAAAGACAAAGGTGATGTCAAAAGGGCAAAGAAAAATTGGTATAGATCTTGATCCTCCTGCCCCAGATGCCATACACTGAGGGAGATGCAAAGAGTTTGGCATATCAATAAGAATCATAAGGTGCTAACATAAGTCAATGCATAATTTATCTAAAAATAAACAACAGCTGTTTTTACTCTGGGTAATCTGTATTAAAATGTGTTCCTATGGAGTCAAGGTTAACTTTCTCAGCCCTTTATGCATGAATGGGAATTTTTCAACCCCCCCCCCCCAAGGTTCATGAATGGAGTCTGATAGTACGCTGAAATTGTAGTTTATTTAAATGAACACATGCTGCTGTTTTTTTTGTGTGTCAGGAGCAACTTGAGAGACTGTAAGTCGCTTCTGGTGTGAGATAATTGGCTGTTTGAAAGGACGTTGCTCCTGTTTGTGTAATAACATAATGCCTGGTGGACTTTGGCTTGTGTAACAAGGATTCCACACCAAAGAAGTAGTTAAGCCAAATTTATATAAAATCCTTAGAAAAATATGCAGTGGAGGAAGTTGAGCAGTAAAAGGCTATGGCATCAATACAATTTCACCAATAAGGAGGAAGCGCTGTTTCCAAAATGATGGATATTAAACATGTTCTTTTTATCATTCTAGTGTTTTAGCTGTTATCATAAAAACATTCCAAGATGTTTTGTAACATGGCTCAGAATGTTTGAAATTATTAGACGTTTATAACATTTTATATAGCAATTTATTTATAATGAAAGAAGCAAATTGAGGATACAGTAACAATGTATAAAAAACCACAAACGAAGTTAAAAAACTACAAACATAGTTTAAAACCATAAAGTTTTTTTTTAAAAAAAACATTTTCCATTATACTAAATTTCCTTTGACCAGAACTGGCCACTTCAAATGTCTCTGGTGTCACTGTAAGAAGGTCCTCCATTGTGCATGTGGCAGGGGACAGACTGCATTGTAGTAAGTGGTCTGTGATTTGATCTTCTCCACATTAGCATGTCGTGGACTCCACTTTGAAGCCCCATTTAAGATTGGCTCTGCATCTTGTGGTACCAGAGCACAGTCTGTTCAGTGCCTTCCAAGTCGCCTAGTGATCTGTGTGCCCAAGAGGGAGTTTCTCATCCGGTATCAGCCACTGATTGAGTTTCTGGGTTTTAGCCTGCTAATTTTTAAACTCTTGTTTGTTAAGGTGTTCCTGCGAGTATCTCTGTAGATCTTAGGAAGTTGTTTCCTGATTTAATATGTTGCCTTGCTGGCTGATATCTGAACAGAGGATGGGTCAGAGATCTCAATGCCTTGGTCATTTCATTACTGGCTGCTACTTCCTGACAAATATCAGATAGTGCAATATCGACTAAACCATATAACTTCTCCAGCGGTGTAGACATCCTGTGATAATGCAGCATTTCTCATTAAGAGCCACATCCATTGTTTTAATGTGGTGAGATGTATTCCATATTGAGCATGCATATTTAGCAGCAGAGTTCCAAAGTGCAAGGGCAGATGTCTTTATCTGGTTGTGATCTCCAGATTGTGCCAGGCAGCTTCCGTATGGTATTATTTCTAGCACCCACTTTTTGCTTGATAGTCAAGCAGTCCTTCTTGTAAGCCAGAGCATGGTCCAGAGTAACTCCCAGGTATTTTGGTGTGCTGCAATGTTCCAGTGGGATTCCTTCCCAGGTCATCCTCAGAGCTCGAGATGCTTTTCTGTTCTTAAGATGAAAAGCATACGTCTGCATTTTAGATGAATCAGCTGGTTTTCCCTGTAATAAGCAGAAAGAGCACCTAAAGCTTTGGAGATCTTCTGTTCAACTGTTTCAAAGCTTCCTGCTTGAGAAGTGATACTCCTGTTTTGTAGCAAATTTCCTATGAAGCGGATAAGGTGGTAATCCTTTGTGATATTATACATTTTTCTCAGGAGGAGGCAACGATTCACAGTATCATAAGCTACTGATAGGTCTATGAAGACAGCTTTTGTGTTCTGCTGCCTTTCAAAACCATCCCCTATGTGCTGAATCAGGTTCAACACTTGTGATGTGCAGCTTTTCCCTTTCCTGAAACCAGCTTGCTGTGGAATCATAAATGGGTCTATTTTTCCATAATTCTATGCAGAATAAGTCTCTTCCGAACTTTATAAAGATGGCACAACAAGAAGATTGGTCTATAGCTTTTTGGAACATTATGGTCTTTGCTGGTTTCAAAATGGCTGTGACTCTTGCTTTCCTCTAGATTCTAGGGATCTGACAGGATGCAATGCAGTGTTTATCAGCTTCAGCAGCCAGTACCTTGCTTTTGGGACAAAGTTCTTAATTTGTTTAATCCGTAGATTGTCCAGGCCAGCTGCTTCACCATTTTTACATTTATTAAGAGCCATTTCCAATTCAGTAGATGTAAAAGGTTCATAAAGGTTGTTGTTCTCGTTATCTAGTTGTCTAACTATTGGCTCCCTTCCTAGTTTGGTGGCAAGGTTGTGTTTCCCATTTACCAGAAGTTGATGAACTATCTGCTCTGCCTTTATATTGACATGGGTATTAGTTTGTGAAGGATCATTGCTCAGCCATCTTAACAACCTCCATGCCTTTTGGCTACTCCTGCCCATATCGACTTTTGTTATCAACTTTATCCACTGTTCTTTCTTGGCTTCAGAGATGGAGGACAAAATGCTCTGTGCTGCCTGACAAGTTTGCTCACTAAATCAGCTGAGCAACCTGTTTTTTAAACATGGATTCCCCTTATTTATTTATGGTCACCTTCTGTGTTTTCCTTTTCACCAAACCCATACCTATAGCTTGCTGTGTTACAGTTGATAGCTTTCATTTATCAAAGTGGCACCAAAATGACAACAATTTAATGGAAAGGGTTCTAAACTGGGTTCTAAAAATAATCTTTTTGAATTATAAATCCCAGAGCCTTTAGATTTCTGGGGGTTGTCAACAAAACAAAACAAACCTAAAATTTCCAAGTTCTAATTCTGAAAGTGCATTCAGTTCCATGTGCAATAGCTCAAAAGCAATGAGCAGGCTGTTATATAAATAAATGAATGAATAAATCTGACTCCATTTCATACTTCACAGTTAAAGCACTATGATTTGACTTGTACTGCTATAGTTCCATCATATGGAATCCTTGAAGCAGGAGGTGTATTTAGATTTCTTAGTCAGAAAGCTTTACTGCCTCATTAAACCACCAAATCCCATGATTCCTAGGATGTCACTATGTACTTAAAGTGTTATAGTGCTATAGCTGTGTAGTGTGAATGGGTCTCAGATCTCCTCAAAAATTACAAATAATTAGAAACATCTCAGATGAAGCTAACTCAATGGAAGCCATGAATCAGAATTCTCAAGCTTCCTTCCCATTCCATTACGATCTCTGTAATACATATATCTCTTTCTGTATTCAACAGTCTATACTATCAGATTGACTTCAACTACAATACTGCCTCTAATGCCAAACAGGTTTGAATCTGTATTAAACTGCTATATTTGGTGACTTGAATGCCTGAGAAGTAAGACAAAGCAATTTCTAGCTTAAGCTAACATCACACCACATTTATATGATACAGACAGCACAGATAATTTTGAAATGATTGCAGAGAGGCATAGAACACATCTCTGATTTATTGCTCAACCTTGAGGAAATCACCCTTGTTCAATCCGAATTTTCTATATGTAATATAGAAATAGTTGAGACCTACCTCACAGGCCTGTTGGGACAAATATTAAAACACTGCGAAGAACTTATATTAATATATATGATGAATGATTGGTAAAAGAGAGTGACTTTACCCCTTAAATGAGTGGATCTTATTGGTTAGCCCAAAAGTAGAGTGAATACATTGACTCAACAGATGTAGATAAAATCATATTGATTCCAAAGGTCTACTTTAATTAGGTTTAACAGCAGGCTATAGTATACTTTGCAATAATTTCATTTTAAATTCTTCTTTTTCCTTTTGTTTTCCCCTCATTGTAAATTCTTATCATATTTGATATTTAAGGAATAGGTTCCTTCCTTTATACAAGAGTTGAATGCCAGATGTTGTCCCACGGGCCTTCCTTAAGAATATAGAAGGGATAGGAACCCATCATGGTTTGGAGATTATGATCATTCCTTTCTGTAAATGAAGTCTGGAAGTCATTAAAAGATTTGTCAGCTGTGACTGATGAGCCCTTCCTGCTGCAGTGAAGTAAAGCAGTGACAAATTCCCCCCACTGCTGCATCATCTGTTACGTGTAAATAGTTAGAAGGTTCCAATTACTGGAGACCTGCACAGTCTATGAATAACTGGTAGATACAATATCCTTGATCCTGGCTCTCAGTATGTCAGAGTACCTGGTTTAGTTGCTGTGTTGTGTCTGGTCAAGGGTCCTTGCATGATAGGAGAGCACTATTAATGTGGATTGCTCAGTTTCCCCTCATGGGATGTATTGGAGAGTACAGTAGTATGGTACACCATCCCAGGGTTCTTCTTCTAACTTGGAGTGACTTCAGTACTCTTTTATAGTTTATTGTGTTAGCACCTCAATCAGTAACTTCATAATAATCATAATTTCATTTAAAAAATGGATATTCACATTTATATGAATGGTGATGCTGCTGATAAGAATGACTACTTTAGCCTGGATTATTATTTCTAATGTCACACACTTGAATCATAGAATCATAGAATAGTAGAGTTGGAAGAGACCTCATGGGCCATCCAGTCCAACCCCCCGCTAAGAAGCAGGAAATCGCATTCAAAGCACCCCCGACATATGGCCATCCAGCCTCTCCTTGAAAGCCTCCAAAGAAGGAGCCTCCACCACAGCCCAGGGGAGAGAGTTCCACTGTCGAACAGCTCTCACAGTGAGGAAGTTCTTCCTGATGTTCAGGTGGAATCTCCTTTCCTGTAGTTTGAAGCCATTGTTCCGCGTCCTAGTCTGCAGGGCAGCAGAAAACAAGCTTGCTCCCTCCTCCCTATGACTTCCCCTCACATATTTGTACATGGCTATCATGTCTCCTCCCAGCCTTCTCTTCTGCAGGCTAAACATGCCCAGCTCTTTAAGCCGCTCCTCATAGGGCTTGTTCTCCAGACCCTTAATCATTTTAGTTGCCCTCCTCTGGATGCTTTCCAGCTTGTCAACATCTCCCTTCAATTGCGGTGCCCAAAATTGGAAACAGTATTCCAGGTGTGGTCTGACCAAGGCAGAATAGAGGGGGAGCATGACTTCCCTGGATCTAGACGCTATACCCCTATTGATGCAGGCCAGAATCCCATTGGCTTTTTTAGCTGCCGCATCACATTGTTGGCTCATGTTTAACTTGTTGTCCACGAGGACTCCAAGGTCTTTTTCGCACACACTGCTGTCAAGCCAGGCATCCCCCATTCTGTATCTTTGATTTCCATTTTTTCTACCGAAGTGAAGTATCTTGCATTTGATCACATGTACATAAAAGTTGAAGAACACTACATAGATACATTTGGTTCACTGTTGTGGAAACAGGGGCTGAAAAATATCTGGAATCCAAAACACTTTTGGTCCAAAATATTTTGGATGAGTCATACCCAACCTTTATAGCAAAAGGTGCAATATTATGTTAGATGTGCAATCTCCAAATAGCCACAGTTAAACAACAGGAGCAAACTAATGGAAAAAAAAGCTATATGTTGGGATCTTTTGAAAGCCATTTGCCCTAACCTTTCTTTTTTTTTTTTTGGTACCAAAATGGTCACCCAGAAAATATTTCACCAGAACCTAGGCTGCTTTATAATAACAGGAATACAAAACAACAACAGATATTCACGCAACACATGCACATCCAGACCATATTCAGAAATCATTCTCCAAAATTCATTGAGATGAATCTCATACCTGGCCACTGACTATTTTACTTTAGTTCCCTTCTGATTACTTCATCAAGAACTCAGTGTCACAAGTGGACGGTGAAGCAGTAGCTCCCCCTGTCACCAAAATCGAGTATACCCTCATGAAGCCAGAAGCTGGAAATGTTAAATTGGCTCTATGTCTGTCTATATATGTCGTATGTCTAATGGCATTGAATGCTTGCCATGTATATGTGCATTGTGATCCACCCTGAGTCCCTTTCAGGATGAGAAGGGTGGAATATAAATACTGTAAATAAATAAATAAATAAATAAATAAATACACAAATACATAAATAAATTACTAGGATTTCTAACTAAACTACAGTTAGAAGAATATGGTATTCTTACAGAAGTTGGAAAATAATATTCTCAGGGGAATAACATAAAAGTTAGCAAAACCACAAATAATATAATATCATGACAAACTGTAAAATACTGTGGCTCTGGATGCAGTCTTAGTAAGCCTGGGCACAGATATGTTCCACTCTCCACTCCAGGCAGTTCATCCATAAATAGTGGGACTTAAGCCCAAAAAACATTTCATGTGTGTAAACATTATGCTTTGCAGCAGTTTCACTTCTGAAGTCTCTGTAGGCTACAAGGGAATTTGATTCCTGTTTTATTTTCATGGCCATAGACTGCATATTTTATATCTGTCAAAGAACTTCAAGTAGAAACTAGGCCTGTCTTGACACTGCTGTTCCACAATTATTCACTCTTAACTGTAGCAGTTGCTGGGAAAGCTAAAGAAGAATGATTTTGCTTTTTTAACCTTGAGTTCTCGCTGCCCTCTCTGGGCAAGAAACAGCAGTGCTCATGTTATTTCCATTTACATGATTGAACTGATCAAATTTCAGAAAGGTCTGTAGAGTCACCATATCTGTTAAATAGCTAGCCTTTTGAACAACCACTGCAGGCAATGAAAATAAAATTTAAAGAACATGAGGGGCTAAAGCTGGGATTGATTTGGATATGCAACTTTCCATTTCACTGTGTTAATGTTATATGGAAAAAACTGCTAAATAAGACAAGCAAGCAAGAAGCTCCAATTGTGTGGGCCAATGTGTAGGATTGTCAGCATGAAAACCTTTAACGGTCATGGGGAAGTCAAAATTTAAACAAGTATTATTTATTATGTGGTTGTGTGACAAATAACATATACTGAAATTCTCCCTTCTACAATGTCTTCTACAGCAATAAAAGCAATAGGAATTGTCTCCAATTTTC
Organism: Anolis carolinensis; assembly: GCF_035594765.1. Lineage (NCBI taxonomy): Eukaryota > Metazoa > Chordata > Lepidosauria > Squamata > Anolidae > Anolis > Anolis carolinensis. Next base: position 217,399,526 of record NC_085844.1, on the reverse strand, counting down.
AGTCTGGAAACCCTAGCATGCAACAACAGTTCCAGTACTTCGGTTATGATTGGAAAAGCCCCCAATTGTGTGCTCTGTTGATGTAGGACTTACACAGCTAGGATATGGTGAGTGCAGAGGAGGACTGGTTTTATGACACGTTTAGTGTGTAGCCCTGCAGAGATTCAATTCCTTACTTGGGATGAAGCATATATCTTTCACTGTCTCCACTGGGTTGTACTACTGTTGGAGATCATTCTTCAAAATGTGTTCCTTACAATGCCAAAAGGAAGTCAGCAAAGTATTTCTCACTCGTTTCCTGAATAGACCATTCAGCAAATCTTTTAAAAATCTATAGCACAAGTATTAGAACTTAAGTCATTAATTGTTGTTTACTGTTGCGTGCCTTCAAGTCGTTTCCAACTTATAAGAAGCCTAAGCAAATCTACAACAGGGTTTATTTGGCAAGATTGGTTTGAAAGAAATTTTCCATTGCCTTCCTCTGAAACAGAGAGGGTGTGACTTGCTCAAGCTCAACTAGTGGGTTTCATGGCCAAGCAGGGAATCAAACCCTTGTGTCCAGAGTTGCTATCTAATACTCAAATGAAGAAACCACCATAGAATGTGATACTGTTCCAAAAGGGTCATGTCTCCAGACAATGCTTGATTTACTTGTTTCAATAGAATATGAGGCCAGAACTTTGAAATTTAAAGAAATATTTATGTATTACAAAGCCATTAATGAATAGTGCCATGAGTGTTGATACTAGAAATCTAGGAGGCCACTGTTCAAATATCTGTTCACCTGGGGTGACCTTGAACAAGTCAGACTCCCTTAACCTTAGAGGAAAACTTTCTCTGAATAAATCCTACCAAGAAAATCCTATGACAGGGTTTATTTGTTGTTGTTGTTATGTGCCTTCAAGTTGAGCTGAAGTCAACTTGACTGCACATAACAGCAACAAACAAATTTATGTATATGCCTGTAGAAAAATATTGCTTTATTTTTTAAAGTGATGGATGATGATGAAAGAGATGCAAATAAAGGGGAAGAGAGAAGCAGCACGTTTCAGCATTATACAAATGACTGTAAGTGGCTTTCTATTAGCATGCCTTGTAGAAAAATGCATATTTTGTTGTGTATTATTTTCTGCCCAAAATCCTCTAGCGTGATTTTTTTTTTTGAAAAAGCACTGTTCAGACAACATAGCAAATGAGACACCTGGCCTGCTGAAACACGTGAAGGATAGAGTATGTTTGATTTGTATTTATCATGAAAGATCTAAAGGACACATATCCTCTTTACATTACATAAATGAAAAGTAGCCAAGGAACAGCAGAGTGTGATCAAGATGGCAAAACTATTAATAAGAAAGCTAGAAGAGGCTGCAACACCTTCAGTAAGCTTACTAAGAAGGGTAAAATTCAGGTACTTCCTCTCTTCCTCCTCTCTCTGGAGTAAATTGAATGTAAGCTAAATGTAAACTTTGCATTCAGTTTGCAGCTGATTGAAAGAAGTTGAGGACAAAGGAGAAAAGTGGCACAAGGAACAAGAAGTAGGGACATTTCAGTAACTGCTGAGAAGATGGGGCAGCAGAGGATTTAATAATGCTGCTCATATAAAGTGCACATATCTTTAACAGGATTCTGGCCATGGTCTCCAAGATAGGTAATAATGAATGCAGCAGGGGAAAAGGTACGAAATGGGAGTAGCTGAACTAATGACTGCTGACATGTTCCTTTGTCTTACTGATGTTTATCAACTGCTGGTTTCACTACAGTGGCAGCTGTGCAATTTTAGTGACCGAGTCACTATTCCTCTCATGTAGAAAGGAGATTGCCAGAGTCTGAATGCATTGGCCTCTGGAACTATAAGTAAGTGAGGTCTAGAAGGTATTTGGACAGGAGTTGTGAACTAGGGGAGAAGGAGAGATAAAACAAAAGAGTGAGAAATGAAATCAAGAATTTAAAGCTAAATAAATCATGTACTTGAGTGGAATTTAAGATTAAAGACATTTTGCCATCCCTTTGGCTAAGAATGGCACAATCCATTCATGCTCCAGATTAAGGAAGGAAGCTGTACTGTGGACTGAACTTTAGGGAGATGGAAACAGAACTTGGAAAAAGTAGAAATAAGATATGAAAAATCACAAAGCTACATGCTATAGTACCATATTACTAGTAAAGGTTTCCCCTGACGTTAAGTCCAGTCGTGTCCGACTCTGGGTGTTGGTGCTCATCTCCATTTCTAAGCTGAAGAGCCGGCATTGTCCGTAGACACCTCCAAGGTCATGTGGCCGGCATGACTGCATGGAACGCTGTTACCTTCCCGCCGGAGCTGTACCTATTGATCTACCCACATTTGCATGTTTTCAAACTGCTAGGTATTACTAGAGGCAGTAAATTCTGAATCTGTTCAGTATATCAGCACTTTGAATGCTCCCCTGAACTGAGTCCTGCTATGAAAAGGAGAAGGAAGGGTGGAAGTTGTTATATGGATTCCCTGGAAAGTATATGGCAGTGATTTTGAAGCAACATGCAGTATAGGAAGCCAGGACCATTTAGTTAAATTCAAGATAGAGCATTCACCCCAAGAAATGCCCTGAGGCCCAAAGAAAAAGGACAAGACTCCAAGACCCTTGCATACATTTTTGGCTTACTTCAGTTTTGGCATGGGAGACATGTAAGGCTGTGCTTGCAATCCCTTTGCTTGTGTGCATGAGTTAATTCAAATAAAGGCTTGCACATTAACAATCTCTTGCAGCATAGAATGGAGGCTGGGTGGTAAAGAAAAACGAAAAAGAACCCTGTCCATCTCATATCCCTGGCTGTCTCTTGGGCTTACTGGATTTCTTTGGTCCTGGCAGGCATTCCTCTCTTTTGAGAGGCTATTGAAATGCTGATTGCTTTTAAATCCTACTCATTCAGATCTTAAATTCCTTAGAGTGAACATGATATGAAAAGCAATAATGTAGTCATCATCCAGTGCACAGAGCCCCCACTGGGATCAGCAGGAGGGCTCTCTACATGGGGGACTGCACAGGTTGAGATCAGCATAGCCAGGTATGTGAACATAACACAGCCACTGATAATTGACTCCCATTGGCAGTGAAGCAAAGGGAGAACAGTGGGCGAGCTGCCATTTTGTGCCTTTGTTCCAATGTGGAACATTCCACAGGATATTTAATATAAAATATTGTACTAGCATTGGTCTCTTCTTCACAATTTTCAGGCTGATACCCCACCATGTATATTTTTTAACATAAAGAATTAATTGCAAGTGGAGTGTGAAATTTCCCCACTGGGTAGCTGGGCATTCCTGGAAGTAAGGAATCTTGGAAAAAAGACATTTTCATAGGATCCTGGAGACAGAGTTCTAAAAAAGTCACTTTCCTAAGCTCTAGGCATTCTATAAAATTATATGGAATTGAGATTAAATGTTAAGGAAAATACCAAAACATAGTGAAGATGACAACTGGATTCAAACCACTGACCTTTCGGTTAGCAGTTATGCTGGCACAAGGGTTATTGTCCCATTGGGGGCTCCAGCAATGGTATAAATAAATTGATTTGAAGATATGAAGATTTTCAAAGGGTTTTATGTATTTTGAATGCATTTTAATATTTGTAATGTTAAATGTTTTAATTTAGAAATTGTTTAACTGCATTTTAATTGTATATTTTTGTATTGTTTCTTCTTGTATTTTGTTTAATATATTTTCAGCTGCAACGACATCCTAAGTTCGCAATACACATTTTGCAATAAGATGGTCTTACTGTTTAAGGTGATCATGTTTAAGTGTACACTTACAAGCTTGGTAAAGTGGAAGACAGTAGGACAAGCAGGAAACTGATTGAGCCAATCAAATCCTAAGTTTGCAAGAGCCAAACAGGACAATGGATGACCTGGAGGTCTCTCATTCATAGAGTCCCCATAGGTTGAAGCGGACAGAGAATAACAAGAAATATTGAGAAGTCAGAACAAAGGATAAAATGGCCAGGGTCCATGACAAAAAGTAGTATCTTTATGCCATCTCCCGTGCCAGGGGGGCAATTTCATTCTTGCTGGCCTATAATTTCTTCCTTGATGACAACAAATCCTCTTTTCCTCATGTACAATAAAATAGCAGCACTTGCAAGATTCTGATTATAGGCAAGGCTTTCTAAATAGCAGGAGGCTGATTCATTACAAAAACCATTAGTGCAATTCACAAGGTACTTTAATCCTCACTCTGCTCAAAAAGTTATAGTCCAAAGCACCTATTTCAAGAGAAGTGCTCTTTAAATGCCTTCAGCACTTCACTTGACCAAATTCCTGTGATAATAGAAACAACAATGCTGAGATCCAGAGATTTTCATTCCAAAACATTTCAGATGAAGCTTGGGGTTAGTATATGATGGAGATGGGGGAACATAAGAACACTGAATGTTGTTGGACTGCAAATCCCATCAGCACTACTCAATAAACTGAATGGTGATCAGAGAAGAGGGAAATTCTAGTACAACATCTGGGAGACTACACTACTCTATTACTGGTATTGATATTTATTATGTCCACTGATTCATGTCTAATGCCATTGGGTTGGTGTTACTGTGTGTTGAAGTGAACTTACTCAGTTTTGCACTTTGAAGGCAATATATTTAATTTCCCTTTGAAATATAAATATACATTTTTTTTCAATTTTGGAACTTGTCAGTTGGGAAATGCACATGAAAGGCATGCAGTAGAGAACAGTCCACACACAAAAGTTGCACAAAAATGCCACGTGCTGCTCCTTTGTAGTCATGGAACATATTTGCACAATTTGTCTAGAATATGCTATCTATCAATTAAAAAAAAATCCAAAGCTTACAATATATAAAAACTTACAATATATAAAAACACAACTTAAAAGGAAAGGAGAATGGTAGATGCAAACAAAAACAAGAAAACTCAGATATATGATCATAATGTTATTTGGTTAAACAACAACATTTAATCCTCATCCAGGTAGATGGGATATTTTAGTGCCTCCGAATAATGTTTTCTTGTCGAATTCTGTACTTATCTTATTCAGGTTTAAAAGAGTTATTGTTTCTAAATGCATATGGATTGTCTAATAGCTGCAAGCTGTTTTAAATGTGTTTAATGACGTTTATTGTTTTATCCTTAATTTATTGTGTTTTGTTTTTGATTTACAGCCTTTTGTTTGATATCATAACACTAGAGTCAGTCAATGCAGATGGAGAGAAGGCAGACTCCTAGGAATTGTATCTTCTAATATCTGAGATTATCTATTGTATCTTCTAATATCTGAGTCCAAGGAGCAGGGGTTGAATGCAGGAAGTTGCAGATGCTGAAGATCCATTATTCATTGATTGGTGAAGAGACAACCAGAGGTCATTAAATAGGGGACCCTGACCTAATCAAGCACCTGGTATAAAATAGCTGTTGTTTATCTTCAAGTCTTTTCCAACTTGTGCCAACCTTAAGGCAAGCCTATTATGGGGTTTTCTGTGAATGTGTGACTTCACCAATGTCTTCTGTTTTCCATGGCCAAGTGAAGAAATACTCTCTGTTCTCCAGAATTGTAATCCAACTGTAATCCAGTTGTAATAAAACATACCGGCTCTTGGTGTCAAGAAGGAGGGTTGAAAGCAACAAAGCTACTAAGAAGTGGCTAGGAGAAGCCACTTCTTAGTAGCTTTGTTGCTTTCAACCCTCCTTCTTGACAGCTAGCATTCATGTTTTCCTGACCTTGGACCATCTACAATATACAACTCTGCTTTATTCTTGCTGGTTTTGTTTATTCTGGATTACTGACTTCTTTCTGAACAACTTCTGAACTGGCTGATGACCACTCTATTGCTTCTCCCTCCATTCTGCTGGATACTCTGTTTCTCACCTGGACTGAATTGACTCCTCCACTGCTCTTGCATAAAACAGATAACATAATAAAAAAATAAAGAACAGATTTAGTATAATGATTCTAAGCCGCCTCTCCTTTGCTCATGCACCTGCCTATGCTTTACCCTATTACATGAATGTAATGCACACCCCAATTTTGGCGTGGTCATTTAACCAAAAAAGTGCACCTTAGATTCCCATAAATACGGTGCTTGTTTTGATGACTTAGAAAATCAGAAATGGATTCTGAAAAAATATATTCAGAAGTATAGCTAGCTGCTGTAAATAAGCATGTATGAACATGTGAAAACAGAGTAGATAAACCACACTAAAAATGATAATCATCCTCAGTATATTCCTGCAATGTCTGAAATGTTTACGCCACTTTTGAGTGTAGTAGGTTTTCTCTAACTAGATCACATGTTTTAGTTGCCATGGGAATGCTGTGGTAAATGACTTTTCCTTATTGAATCATCCCTATCAATTCTGTAATATGTTGGAATACTCTTCAGATAATCTGAGACAATTATGTTGATAGCATCAGTGCCTCTCCTTGTACCTTAATCTATAAAGCTCTATATGGCTTGAGTCCAGGCTATCTGATATATATATATCACTCAAGGCAAGATAGTCACAATTACTGCAGAACAACAGTGTTTTTGACTTGGACTTATCATATACTGCTTCCTTCCTGTCACTCTCCCAGTAGGAAATTGCCTGAAAGTATTTCTTTTCCAAACACAATAATCCATTAATGGCCTCTTTTTGTAAAAGATATGTGCTGCAATGGTCCCGCACCCAAAGAGTGGTAGGAAAGGAGTGATATCATGTGATGAATCAAGACAAATTCACGCATGTGCTGCTGCAGTTGCAATGTGCTTGCCTCATGTGACAAACTTTTGAATTACTAAGCTCTTCTCCCATGAAAATCTGTCCCTTTCTCAATTGCCTTCATAGGCAATTCATATCTGGGGGAAACACGAAGGAAAGCCTTCTCTGTGGCTGCTCCTAAGCCCTAGAAATTCTAGTGACAAAACATTTGAAATTATTCAGACTTTAAAAATCATTCATTCTTGCATCTGATACATATATCTCCGTATTCCAGAGTCCAAATATTGGCTTGAAGGTAAAAGGTCTTGCTTTCATTATAAGTATTTGATTAAAGATCATTTGCAAAGCCGAACACTGGCATAGATGTAGATAATTTGAGTAGGCAAGGCTCCTTTATATACTTCTTGTTACCATTTCACTTTTAAATATTGCAAATGAAAACAAACTATGCTTAGAAAATGCATTCTGATTTCACCCATGCTGGGAATCATCTGGCAAAGCTCTGAACATCTGCTAGTACTTGGCACAAGGGCAACCATATTAATTTCCCCTCTACATGCTCATTATCTGCAGTTATATCTTTTACATCTTTCTTGCTTCTGAAACTAGCTTTGCTCATGGTAGTGTTGCGAGAATTAATTAATGTTTGCAAATTGCCTGGATTTAACATGATGCATGTGCACAAACAATGAAGATCATTTGACCTCAGAAGATGCATGGCTAAAGCTCTCATGGTTACTAATATGTCTGCAATGATTGGACAACCAACTTGAAATAAGATTTGTCCTTTGTCTCCAGTAGGCAGCAGTATTGGTAAGGATTCTGTGTTTCAAGGATAGGAATTCAAAAAATGCACTACTAAAGAACTTCACTAAAATCCATTCATCACCATGCAAAATGGCTTTCTTTTCTAGGTCTGGTGCTGTCTACTCTGACTGATAGTGGTTTCTCCATACCTCCAAAAGAGTTCTTTCCTAACTGGAAACAGCAGTTTCAATTCTGTTCATTTTATGAACATTATGTTTATTTTTCCAATGTGCAGCTCATCACATTTTACATAAAAGGATAATAAAATGTACAGTAGGAAACAATGGTATTTTAAACTAGGCACAAGGTTAGTTCTTTTAAAAAATCAGAAGAAAAGGATAGAGAAATGTAACATTGAAATGACATATGTTATCTTTCATTCTTCATAACTTTATATTAACTCTATATTATTGAGTCCTGCATTCGAGGAGGATTAAATGTGTATCTCATTAAGTGTGTATCTCAGCACCTTCTCTACATTTTTAATCATGCAGATAAGTTTTTAGCTTCTTCGTTATATAGGTTTTGTTGGATTATGTTTGTATGTGTATGAAATGTAAATCAAGTGTTTTCTGCTGTTGTGCAAGAATGTGTGTTTCAGCAATGAAACAGTTAACAGCAGGCTAGTTTTGACTGACAGCCTGCTATGACTATCAGGCATGATTTCTGGCCTTGGAGACCGGAAACTTCCTTTAGACTGAGGAATGTGCTTATCTTATCTCTGTGTGTGTTGAGCTGGTGCTTGCCGAGGCAAGAGGCTATAGAGAATGCCAGCTCAGAGCGATGGCTTTTGCTATGATTTGTAAATATGTTTATAGATATTGAAAAAATGTTTGGACTTCAAGACTACAGATGTGTTTGAGTCTGACATTGAACAGAGGAATTGGTGTGGCAGATGATTGCAACCAATTCATCAGGGTGCTGGAGGAGATGATTGATGGAGTTTGAAGATACCCAGCACACACCCTGACCTCCACGCTGACAGGTTTCTGTTGTTAACTATATTAAAGATCCTATTTCTTTTGCCTTCTCCTGATTTTCTTCCCTCTCATTCTATCAGTCACTTAATTTCTTGATTCATTCTCAACTTTCTTTCCATCTTTCAGAGTTTCCCTTTTTTGCAGTTAAAAAAGTAGAAAGCACTCATAGGACTATAAATCTTGTGCTTGCAACTTGGTTTGACTGGGGGATAAATTTCCCCTCAAGTTATATGGCTATGCACAGAAATTTAGGGCTCCTCCCAGTGGGGTGGAATGTGCCAGCAGGCTGATGGGAGTTGGTGGTATTTCTTGTGGCGTCTTTAACTTTTAAAAAATCCAGATTACATTCTGGTGATTCTGATAATACTCCTCCATGTACATAAGACAAGCAAAATAATATATGATGATTAGAGAAAAGCTTTTCTTTGGTGGAAACCAGCCTTCTGGCTTCTTGGATAGTAAAGAGTGGTAAGGAAGTTGAAATAAACCTTGCTTGTTTTCCCAGTTGATCCAGTTTCAAAACAGTTCATGAAAATTCAAGATGATCTTATCTTATAGTCCTCTGAGAAAAAAAATACTTTAAAGGAAGTATGCTGTTACTTTCCTTTAATGCTGAAAAAATTAACACACAAAGCTTTTATGGCTGAATAGAGATTCAGAACCCTAGCGTCCTTTAGTCTTGGGTTTAGCACTCAAACAATGACATCATGTTGGCATTCTAACCTTTTTGCATGCATCTTTCAATATCTACATGAAGAAAATAGTTTTTATTTACATTCCTGTAATATTTGCATGGTATGTGTCTTTTTCTGTACAGAATCCATATGTGCATTTATTAAGATATGACCTGTGTTAACTTTGAAGAGTGTGCATACTGATATACAAATGTGTTTGAGTTTTTAAATAGGAATAAAGAAGACCCAGAATAGTAGATAAATTGCTAAATGTAAGTTAATTATAAATGTTTCACATTACAGTTTATGCCACACTTTTCTGCATTAAAGACCTCTGCTGTAAGCAAAGTGTTTTGGTCTGTATCCCATAGGACTATCTTGGCTTTTCACTTAACCATGGTCTTATAACTACTTCCTTCCCTCACTGCACAAATGTTCATGCCAGCTTATCCTACACAGTTGGCTAAGCAGGTAAATAAAAACTTCTATAAGCAGCTCTGTTTTCATGTTGCCATAAACGCTGTGGATGGAGACCCTAAGTAGTGGAATTTGGCAGATCATCTTATTTTTGTCCAGGATGTTTTTGTCTCAGAGAATGGAGACTGCTTCATTATTTTTGTTGTCAAGATAAGGTTGGAATAAAATATAGAATATGCTTTGAAGGATGAATGAGAACTCAATGAAGAATGGAGTTCCCTAATACCTTTTGAAAAGAAGCTGTATTTTATGAATAGTGGGATTTTGACTGTCTTTCTGAATAGTCAGCAGGTTAAGGGAAACGGGAGTCTCCTGTTAATTCAGGACAGACCAAGACCAAGATGCCATATACAGTAGAGTCTCACTTATCCAACACTCGCTTATCCAACGTTCTGGATTATCCAACGCATTTTTGTAGTCAATGTTTTCAATACATCATGATATTTTGGTGCTAAATTAGTAAATACAGTAATTACTACATAGCATTACTGCGTATTGAACTACTTTTTCTGTCAAATTTGTTGTATAACATGATGTTTTGGTGCTTAATTTGTAAATTCATAACCTAATTTGATGTTTAATAGGCTTTTCCTTAATCCCTCCTTATTATCCAACATATTCGCTTATCCAACATTCTGCCGGCCTGTTTATGTTGGATAAGTGAGACTCTACTGTAGTTACAAATATTAACACACACCTTTTTCATGGAAGCATGTTGCTTGCTTCCATTAAAAAGGAGAAAAATAAATCTTTACAATGGCCATACTGAATGAGGCTGAGTTGGGTTGTAGGACATAGTATCCACATTGCAGGATCAATTCATGTGAGCTGAGACCAAGCAGAGGGCAATGCTACCAAAGGTGTACTAGTAGCAGTGCAGAGCAGTGCTACCAATGTATCATCATCATCATCATCCTCGTCGTTGTCATCATCGTTGTCATCATCATTTCTTACCTTTAAACACTAAGATGCTAACTATGCCATTCTTTTGGCTATCTAGCAGAAATGTGAGAACAGTATAAACAAGGTTTGTGCTCTCATCTAGAAATTGAATGGACTCATGTACACAGAGAAAAGACTTGTCTGCAAAAGATTTTCCCATCTCAGCAGTAATGCACATAAAGCTGGGTTGCATGGGCCTGCTTTAGAGACAAGGAAATGGGTCAGTTTCCCTTTTCTGGAATTCAGAGTTTTAAAACTTCAAAGTTATTTCCAATCTGATTATGAAGATGTTTGCACATTTCAGAAAATATTCAAAGAGATGTTGAAATGAAAGTCTCCTTCCAGTAACAGTTGGAGTGAAGATCATACTTGTTTACCATATAGGTGTTACAGGTAAGAAACCTCTCAGGGAAAAAAACAAAAGAAAAGAAAGTGGAAACTCTAATTAAGTGTTACACACATGGCTGAACATACATGTATTTACAGCTAGGTTTAGAGATTAGGTAGATGTAGTATGGCCACCTGAAGTCCACTTTTGTGGTCCCTAAATCAGCAAAGCTCCTTAAACCATTCATTAATTTTTTAAAATGTGATTTGAGGCTTATTGTGTTCCAAACCGAATAGAAAACTGTCTAAATACCTTTTCACCATAATATCAAATCCCTGAACTATGCCTAAATGCCTTCATTTCCCTCTGCAATTCCTCAGATGGAACATCCTGTTCTCAGAAGAGGGCAGATTGCACGCTGTAGTTCCACTCTTCCAGAAAGTAGTCCCTTCCAGGACTATTTTCCGTTGGCCTCTTCCGCAGAAGAGGTGGCAAACCCTTTCAGCCCCTAGCTTCACAGGAGTAAAAAAACAAAAAAACAAAAACAAAACCAATTTTAGAGGAATTGCCTCCTGATCCCATGGTCTAGTCCCATTTTAAGTTAGCCATAAACTCCTAATGGTGAGTCAAGAGTGGGGGGCAAGTTATCTATAAGCTGTATGTTACCTATTTTCGATCCCCATGTCTCGTCCGGATCCTCTAATGACTTCAACAACAACAACAGCACCAGGAACTGAGTCTCTGAAGAACTGCCACTCCTAGAATGCTTTTACATGCTTTTAAACGTTTTTAAAACTACTCTTCTTTCGAACAAGGTACAATGCTCTGTCTGGTTTTGGCTCTCAAGATCTCTCCAAAAAGGGTTTACAAAACTAGGAGTGGATTGTAGCAGGTTTGTAGACTTTGGTGTGGTCTTTACAACCCTGGATCAATGGCTATATTAGTGAAATTTAAGGAAATCTCCTAATTTGTATAAATAGTTATTAGAAATAAACTGAATTTAAACTCCTATCATTCACTACTTACACTGTAACTTTAGTGGCATACTGGTTTTTTGTTGTGTGTGTGTCTTCAATTTGTTTCTGACTTATAGCAATCTTAAGATGAACCAATGATGGTGTTTTCTTGGCAAAATTTGTTCATAAGAACTTTGCCATTGCCTTCCTCTGCACCTTAGAGCAGGCATGGGCAAACTTTGGCCCTCCAGGTGTTTTGGACTTCAACTCCCACAATTCCTAACAGCCAGTAGTCACACTGCCTAAAGTTTACCCAGTGGATTTCCATGGCTAAGAGGGGATTTGAACCCTGATCTTTAAAAGCCCTAGCCAAACACTCAAACCATTATACCACTTTGGCTGTTACCATACAGATAATATATCTGAAATGCCAATTACTCTGGTCACCATGATTATACAATATACTATGATATATAAAATCGGACCAGATTAAGCACAGAGTTCGTTCTGTGTTATTCTAATAAACCACCCTATCAAATTTACCTTGGAAAGTGGCCTAGAATGTTTCCATTCCAGCTGGAAGATTGATGGGCTAGATGCTCATCAGATAATGCAATGGAGCTTCTGTGGAAGTCCCTCTCCTACTGGAGGGAAAGTGTTGTATAATGCTTCCCTCTAAACATGCAAGACTTGTAAAGCTTAAAGTTTACCATTGGAGCCAGCATGGGGTCTCTCCAGGAGGGCAATGCTTTCCCACCGAGAGGGAGCTGCATGTGGGCAACAGATTCACTCCGCAGCTTCCTCTTTCCTCCCAGATGCCAGCCAAAGTGGAATGCTTTGCCTGATTACTATGACGAGGTTGAAAGTAAAGCAATTCTTCCACAAAGCATTCAGCTTCTGCCTTCCTATTCAAATAGTATATACTATGCATCTTTCTTAGCTGAATAGTTTCACCAATATGGGAATTTACAATCAAGTATTTATGAAATACTCTGTATCCATTGTTTCCAGTTTACTAAAAAAAAGCACATTCCTTAATTTATTTAGTAGCTTTAACTATCCTCATCCTTGCAATTTATGGTACTGAGATTAATCATGAATCATAATTAACTTATCATAATGTTTTTCAAAGGATTTAAATAATTTAAATATGTTTCTTTCAGATTGTGAAAATATGGTAAACTTTAAGCTTTACAATATAAATCTGACTGAAGTTCACAAAAGGCTGTCAGGTGCTCAGTGGCTGGAGCGTTTAATAAAATTTACTGTATGCCTGTTACAAGACTAGATCCTGATTATGTCATTTATTTCAACAATTGTTTTTTCTGATTTAGTTTTCAGCAATTATTTTATAACCGTGTTCTTGCAATAATACTTGTAGTACCAAACTAAAATCCTTGTGAAAGTGCAGGGTCCAATCTGGAATTTCAGGATCAAAGGGATTAAACCAGGCATGAACTCTGAATAGCACTATAGAAGTTGGACTTCAGCTCCTAATATTCCTCAATATTGGTGAAAATGGCTGGGGCTCATTCCAGGAAAAAGGATATTCCTTTCTCTGAGCTAAATCTAGTTTTAATTGCAACTAGAACAGACCCATTCCAATCAATAGGTATAGTCTTAGATGTAGAAGAAAAGAAAAAAAAATGAGAAAAATGTTTTTTCCCCAAAAGGAAAAAGATACAACTTAAAATTGATAACATCAAACATTATTTCATATGTTTGGAATTCTCAATAAAATGTTTAAGAAATGTGCTTATAGATTTCATAGATTACTTTCTGAAGTTCTGAAAGTTATGCAATAAGAAGAGTTTGATGTCAGACAACATATAATAATTGCAGTTCCTAGTCTTGGTATCCTTAATTTTAATGAGCTAAATGATTGATACTACATAAGAGTAATAAAGACAATTCTCTGTTCCCAATAAAGTCAAAAAACCAAAGAGGTGCCTTACAGTTCAAAATTTTGTATCTCCATTTGTAAATAAAAATGAATTTTTAAAAAGGAAATTGGTATGTCACTGGTATATGACTGAATTATACTTTAATAACAAAAGTTGTATAATGATATCATTAATAAACCTAAAATAGACCTGCACAGTGTGTACATGCTTCAAGATCCATGTCTACAATTCTGACCAGAAATCTATAGCAATCAGAGGCCAGATATTTCAGTACTGGAGATCACAACCTCCCTGATTTGTCCTTGTTTGGTGTTAAGGTGCTTTCTTCTTCAGACATTTTGAATAGAATGGAAATTTTGATGATCTATAAATTTAAGACACAAACACATATGGCCTCAACCATCATCCACTAAAGAATGTTGGAAACAGAGTGTTCTAAACTTCCACTACATATCCATCTCAGTTTCATCTTCAGCACCAAGAGAAATTAGAAGCTGAAACATTTTGTTTATGGTATATTTTTCCGCTCTGTTAGTTATTTTTTTAAATGATATATTTTATGTTCCTAAAGTAACAATGATTTTCAATCTGTAAAGAATGCTAATATTACATTTCTCCCTATTTTTCTGAAAATTCGCGTTTTTCTCATCTGTCCCTCAAGAAAAAAAAGGCAAACACACCTTTTTTGTGGCTTCAAAGGTTCTAGACATTTGACATCTCTGCCAAAGAGGTGACTAAAATGTCTCATTCTGTTCATTGGCGCTATTCTAATTGGATCTGAAATGAGATTTCCCTTCCTATTCCATCATACACCCTATCCTGGCAGCTAAAATGATTTTTTACTCCAGCAACAACTGCTTATGCTTTTCCAGCTATTTGCCAAAATACAATATGTGATTTCCTAATGGCAGTTTCTGTGTGAAATTGTGTGTGTGTGTGTGTGTGTGAAAGAGATATGGGGAGATGGCAGTGGAGTGGGGCACGGCCAGCATATTTTCTACATGAAACAATCTCGAGGAAAAAATAATGAGGAGTCTCTTACACAGATGAGAGAGTCCAAGACATATCTTCCTTCCTAACAGTGGCTTGGGGACTACAAAAAGGATTTTCATGATGACAACCAAGAATTCTCTCTCTTTCTCCATTAATCCCCATGGTCCTCTTCAAGCAGGATAATGCGCCATCTCTTGCCAGCCCTCGCTGTCATGAATTAGCCATTTGTGACCTTTTCTGTGCTAAGTTGGACATTCCATGCTCTTCCTAAACCTCCTTCCCTTTGCCCACCAATTTACCATCAAGTTGAACTATAATAGCATTCTCCATTCTCACAGCTCAAATGGGGATTTGAATCCTGGCCTTTCCCCAAGTTTAAGTAGAAATTAAGTATTTCATCCTTGAAATCACAATGGCAGTCATTTCCACCCTCTTTCCTGTACCATATATACTCATGCATATGCTGACTTCATGTATAAGACGAGGGCAGGTTTTGAAGCTGAAATTGTGGATTTTGATATGACTCATAGATAAGTCGAGGGTCATTTCATGGATAATTTTAATTATTTAATTATTTTTATTTGTTTATTACTTCTGGAGCTTTTATTGGCTTGGATATTATGGATAAATATAGCAAAAAGCTGTTTTTTGTATCACACAGGATCAAACCATAGTTTGCTAATGCATAGTTAGCAAATGAAAGAACAGTTTGCAAAAAATGCAACCACATTTTCAGATATGATTCCTTGCTCAGTTTTCATGAATGATATTTGTTTTTTTATCACATTAATAAGTAATATTTGTAATAATAAACTTTATTTATACCCAGCCCCATCTCCCCGAAGGGACTTGGGGTGGCTTACAACATGGATAAATACAATAAAATACATAGAAAATAAAAAATAAACAAAATAATAACACATCAGATCAATGTAAGACAAAAAAAAAAGCCAAAGCATGAGTAAACAAAAATTAAGCAATAAGTATTATAAAACATTAGTTAAAATCACAGCCATTCCTATAAATTAAATAAAAGCCATTCATTCTTTAAATGCAATGTATGAGTAAGCATTGCTTATTTTACAAAGGTAATGTAAGTCAATGTAATTTATATGCAAGACTGAAATGTTAAGCATTTGGATATTTCTGTGGGTTCCATCTCTGCCAATTGGACTTATTTTGGAGTAAATACTGCCATAAGAAAGACTGAGCAAATGTGAAGGCCCCTTTTAAAATATAGGGCAGTTTGCCATTAAGTTTGTAGGACACAGTATTGAGATGGTAGTAAGTTTGCATGATGTTTAAGTTACAATGACCCTGTGCAAATGTGCATGATATCTGGAAGGAAGGCAACATGATTCATTAGAGGGGAAGGACAGGCCGACTTATCTGTTTCCAGCAATTCCACTCACAACTAAGAAAAATGAGCTCTTTTAATAGAAATTATGTATGACAGCAAAGGACAAACCATTTCTGTTGAAACAACAGTGGCTCAGAAAATTCCTGAATGGATCTGCAGGCCAACTCTAGATGTTCTTTGAAGAGAGGCATCAGTCTGGGATATATTTAAGACACCACTGCATAAAAACTACCTGATTTAAAAATAAAAAACTAAGTGTGGAAAATATGAATAAAAGAACAGACTTGCTGCAAGTTTGCTTGTGGGCAGCAGTAATAACATGATATAAACCCAGATGGGAAAAGACAATGATGGTTTTTTAAAGACCCCCTTCTAGAATGGAGACAAAGGCATGTGATAGGGAAAGGAGAAAGAAAGAAAAACAAGGAGATCCTAATGCAAGCTAAAAGGAATGGCTGGTCCCAACAAATGCTGCAAATCACTTCTGACTATAGAGCTTTCATCCTGGCTCTCACATTCATTGTTTATTTTGCTTCCGTGAAATGTGAACCTTGAGGTCAAGAGCATTCCATTCAGACTGAAGTCAGCTTGTTTATTTGTACACGGTGACAGCTTTGTGTCCTCATTGTTAGCAGTGATCAAGGCTTTCATTTTCTTATTTTTCCTCCTGATGGAAGGATGGTGAGTGGGTGGAGAGGCACAGAACAGGTCTTTCAGAGACAGGTCTTTCAATTCAGTTTGCAGCAGGTATGAAAAAAGACAAATTCAACAGAAGGAAACTAACTATACAGATTGATGGTCTGACCATCCACGGTAAGCTGTGTTCAACACTGAGCTTGTTGTTGTTGTGTGCCTTTGTGTTATTTCTGATTTATAGCAACTCTAAAGTGGACCTAACATTGGTTTTTCTTGACAAGATTTATTCAGAAGAGGTTTGTCCTTCCCTTTCTCTGAGGCCGAGAGAGTGTGACTTGTCCAAGGTCACCCAGAGGGTTTTATCTTGGCTGACTGAGGAATCGAACTCTAGTCTCCAGTCATAGTCCAACCACTACATCATGATGGTTCACCACATCTCAAAGGCCCCATCCACACTGCCATTATAATACATATTGACCTGGATTATATGGCAGTGTAGACTCATATAATCCAGTTCAATTCAGTTCAATCCACATTATATGAGTCTACATAGACCATATAATCCAGTTCAAACTGTATTAAATAGCAGTGTGAATGGGGGAAATCTTGTAGGATTTAAAAAAAGGAAAACAAAATGATCAAGGGGGTGGAGTCCTCCTATGAGAAATGATGTTTAGGGTTTTTTTTAGCTCAGGGAAAAATGACTGATAGATAGATACCTGCATTCATGGATAAGTACTGTATGCATGAAGGCTCCAGTGAAGTGAAATAATTCAGAATAGTCAAAAGGAAGTACTTTGTCACAATCAAGTAATTGGTTACTTCCACAATAGTAGTTTTCAAACAATTGCTTCTTTGTGCCCCCAATGGGGAAGTTAAAGCAAAGTCTGCAATCATATGTGGAAGATCATATTGTTCCCAAATAACGTTTTCCTTCAGTCCACAAATTTTTAGAATGACAGAAAAAATGAAGTTTCAGTTGAGCATTTAAAAATAAAGGTTAGTTTCCAGAGAAAAGGGTCAGGCAAAGTTATCAAGGTAGTGGGAACACAGTAAATGTAAGGGTTCTATGTGCAAAGAATGTTCAACATCTTATTCTCTAGTGTTATAAAATTGAGGACTTCGAGGAAAATTCATTTGAGAGGAATAACTCTTATTTGGGGGCAACACCCACATCCCCCCCCCCCCCCCTAGCTACATGCCTACTTAAGAGGCATTTCAACTTTTCAGAATGGGAAAATATGTCCACAAAAGTTGAGCAACCTCTGAATGTGTGTGTTTGTGTGTATTTACAGCAGTGGTTCCCAACCTTTTTTTTAACCAGGGACCACTTTGACCAGGGATCACTTTGACCGGGGACAACTTGAACAGAGACCACTTTGGCCAGAGACCACTCTCTAACATTAGTACCAAAAGCGTTACAAATCAGTTTTTGGTCAACTTTAGATTCGGCTTGCTTATTTGGGGTGCTGATTCAGAAAGGAGCAGAAATAAATAAAATAAAGTAAAATAAACAAAGAGGAAGGAGGTTTGCAGATCAGATTTTCATTCTCGGGGCCCACTGCTGGGCCATGGCCCACGGGTTGGGAACCACTGATTTACATAAATAATATATCTATTCCGAATTTCCCCACTAAACAGCAAAACTGCCAGGTGGTGGGATGGACTCCCTTATAAGGTGCTGGGCTGTCCTTGATTGGAAGTTATTAAGCAGAAGCTGGATGTCCACCTTTCAGGGGTATTGTAACAGGGGATTCCTATATTGGGAAGGGCCTGGGTTAAATGGATGTTTTTTCCAGCTCAATGTTTTCAAGTGACTTACCACATTTAAAAAAAAAAAACAATAAAAAGACACATCATAAATATAACAGTTTATCAGTTGATGCAAAGACTGATAGTGCTTCCTAGTGTGAGGCGTTCTACTACCTGTATTGCACACTGGTAGAATCTACATTACATATTTCGAGTCTTTCTTGAGTTTGCTCTTGTTTATTCTGCATTCAGGCCAGCCTTGGCCTTGCCACACTAATGCTTTCAGTATGACTCTGAACTAATTTTCGTGAGCCACATAGGTTAGCTTTCAAGAAGAGGAAGGGTCATGTCAGTAATGTGCATCTGGGCCTTTCATTTTCACAAAATCTTATATTGTTTTGGTGGCATGGATTGGGATGAGCTGCAGCCCTGAGATTTGTTTTTAAACCCTCCACACATTCAGATATGTGCTCATCCAAGAAATATTTTAATTTATATTTATATTTCCATATGTGAACATCTTGTCAAATCATTCATTTGTAATGGGTGCATTTGCATTTTAAGCATTGCTTTATATCCACCTTATTTGTGCATGTCCCTCTGTATTATCTCTGCTTTATATAATAAAGCACATAGGACTATATATGTGTCTCCCCCTCGATGGATTGTCATCTTGACGTGGTGAGGGGGCTTGCGTGTTCCAATAAACCTGCGGGCACAACCACGGGATTCACACACTCCCAGGAGTGGCCACAGGGGAGGATCCAGACCAAGAACAATCCGAAGACCCAAAGACCTCAATGGCGGAGCAGGCGGAGGATAACATGGTATTTGTTACAACGGCCGTGAAGGTGGAAGAAGGCTGCAGCAGACTGAGAAGCCACTCTCGTTGTGTTAATCACACCACTGCTGGGACCTCAAACTGTGAAGACTGTGTGTTGACCTCCACACATTTAAAAAAATCACACACAGGCGTCTTCCAAGAAATGGAGGACCATCATCCTCGAACTACGAGGGATCGCCTAAGTAAGTAAGTATATGTGTCTACTGAGAAGTATGCCTAATTGATTCCTGTATGACTCCCTGGTAAAAATTATCTCTCCAGCTCTCCTTTTGCTTTGGCAAGAAAGTGGAGAGAGTCTGGCTTTACCCCAGTGACCAAATGGGGTGAGGAAACCTGCCGAGATTTCCTTGTTAACCCCTCAAACACAGGCTGTGGGAAATGGCTGCACCAAAAATCTTTGAATCCTCACAAAATGTTGCAATAAAAGGCTCAGGCTCTGACCCATACAAAGAGTAGCAACAATAATGAAGCCAGCACTCAAGGCAGCCAGCTTCTGTATCACCCCAAATCAGCAGCACCTTCATACCTGCTCCATTTATCCTTCATATAGAACATACCCTGTTGACCCCAAGTAAGATTACACCCCTAAACACAAATGGACTATAACCTCAGTATGCATTCTGGTGCAGGTCTGACACAGTACGGTCAATTCCAGTTTTGGTCAGCACTATCAGTCAAACACAATCAGTGCTACAATGATGCTGAAACAGAACATTGCTATCCCTCTGCAGTTATTAGTGCCTAAAGGAAGATGCTCAAGAAGCCACTGCATATATACCAAACTTCCCTTGAGCTTAATGGCCATCATTTTCATGCATACCATCTAATCATGATTTTTTATCTGGTCTCATAAAGAAAGCAGGAATGGAGGGTGGCAGAGGAAGGGTCCAGCAGCACCCTAATTAATAGATTTATAGAGTCATAAACTTTCACAAACTGGAACTCACTCCATGAATAATTGTATTAGAACTTGAAGCAGCCTTAGTAGAAAACACACACTCTCTCTCTCTCCCCCCCCCCCCCCACCTTTACTGCTTTAAAGGACTAACACAGCTTCTCAGGAATTTTATTAATTTGAACATCTTGCTTCTTCATGGATTAAAAAAAAAGAAAGTGCAGGTTACATGCCATATTAAAGACTAGATTTTAATGGTAGTCTGGGGGAAGTTAACTTTATGCAATCCAAGCACAGCTGTTATCATTTAATAAAGGTTTTTATAAAGTATTTGGGAATCTGTTTTCTAGAACAGTGATGCTCTAACTGGTGATCCATGGTCTAGTACTAGTTCATGAGCCACCAACCACCAATCCCTGAAGAATTTCCAGGAAAGAAAGAATCCAATGTAGCCAGTAGACACAGACATGGTGCCAGTTCTTGACAATTTGGGAAAAAGGGTAATGACAAGCCCTCTCTATCAGGCAGAGTAAGAAGCATTGCTCTAGAACTTACAGCGTTTTCATAGGTGGTAGATTTGGGATCCCTGAAATTAACCTGGTTGTCTCTCCATGACCTATTCCAAAATGTCAGTATTGCAGTTTGTTAGTTCATAGTTGGCTCACCATCTAAAATTTTGTCTAAAGAAAAAAAAACATGTGTGCAATGTGTGTATGGGTTGAGACAGCTAAAGGACTTCAGGACCACCAAAGAATAGCAAGAATTTCAGGATCAACAAAGAACATGGTGAGACAATTGGGTATTTTCTGGGCTCCCAAATCTCAAGGAAGTTTAAGCTGGCCTGCTCTATCTCAAGCTGCTTCCAAAGACCAAAATCAATAAATTAATTGATAAAGAATTAGAAAAATTCTAAGAGAAGTCAAATCAATTGGGACAACAGTGACCTAAGATCACAGAGGAGTTTTACACTTTCTTAGATTTTGTCTAAATTACAGAATTTAGACAAGAAAATAGAATTATGAATGGTCTGGTGCAAGCTAAATAGGAACAGAAGACAGCTTTGTTGGGTACATATTTTAAACATTAAAGTTTTGTGGACTAGTAGCTGGATCAAAACTCATTTGAACTGCATGTTTTTCTGAATTGTGCAATGTGGTACCCAGCTGACAAATTACCTGCAAAAAGCGCATATTAAGGAAAACAACTGCATACAAAATGTGGGAAAGTGCATACAAAATCCATATGTTGAGAAAAACTGTGCAGACATATAATTTCATATTTTCTTTGTTATGATTGAGCCTCATGGCTCTGTTACTGACAGACGTGGGCGTAAGACTCCTCGGGAGTCAGATACTCTCGAGGAGCGAGAGAGAAAAAGACTGCGAGACATATTTGCAGCACCATCTGACGAAGAATCTTTCGAAGGGTTTACGGAGAGAATGGAGGAGGGGCTGGTTAGCTCAGAGGAGGATGAGATGGATTGGACTCGGGTAAGGGAGGAATTGGGGGCCACTGGCCATGATGGGGCAGAAGATGAATGGGGACCTTCAGGATTAGACCCATGGCTTAGCTGGAGGGATGGGACGGGATCCACAGCTGGAGATGCTGTTGGGCGTAGTCAGAGGTGTTCCAGCTCTGACGAGGAAAGTGATGAGGAAACGCCCGGGTTAAGGAGGACAGCTGACAGTGATGAAGATTTGTAACTGGCATAAAATGGGGCTTGGGAGCAATTGCAAATTGCGTCAGGCAAGGTAATCTGGGCAAACGCTTGGGATCCGTGTGTGTGTGGGACGCTTCCCTGAAGACTTGTGTACTTTCCTGTGCTGAGACGTAAGTTGATTGGAATCCAGGGTCAGACGGCGGGAGGGATTGTGTGGGCATTTGTTTGTGCAAACCTGTGCTTACTCTTATTAGCTTGACCTTCCGTCGTCTTTCTGACGGACGCCATCTCCTGCTTTGAGAACCCGGACTGAACTGACCACGGCTTGTCTTCCCCCCTTCTTGGACTTGGAAAAACTACAAACGTCTGCTTCTGGCTTTGATCTACGGAACGGAACTGGTCTACTCTACTTCTACAATCCTTGGCTGAATTGCTCGTGTTGGAGATCCTGTCTACTGTGTGTGTGTGGGAGCGACGCAAGTTACTCTAAGCACAGTGCTGGCAGCAGAGAGGAATCTGCTGCCAATTAGTTGCATTCTTTGTATCTTTTTGTTCCTTGGCTTTCGTTCTGTTAATACCTAGGCTGAAGCAAGCAGTTTGTTTTTACCCGGATTAAACTCCGGTTTAATCCGGTTTATCTTTTGAACATTTACTTTTGTCCCCTTTTTGCTCCTAAAGGCAAAAATTGCCTGGCCCTTGTGTTTTTACGGGCATTTTTGAGTTCTGTAATCTAATAAACTCTGTTACTTTGAATCTTGTGGCGTTCTGTCCTTGACAGATTGCCTGACGCCCATAAAAAGTTTATTGCAGCAATAAACCCGTCAGGAAGACGATGGATGAGTTAAGAGCCAAAGTAGACCAATTGCAAACGGCCTTTACCGTAAGCCAAACAGCTTTTGCTGTGAAAGGACATGTTTTGACTCCTGAACGCTTTGACGGAACCAGGTGCAAGTTGCCAACCTTTTTGGCACAAGTGGAGCTTTATTTTTCCCAGCTCAGTGCTCATGCTTTTCCTACTGACACTAGCAAGGTGGCTTTTATTTTGAGTTTGTTGACCGGTCCCGCAGGACAATGGGCCACTAATTTAATTTTGGGAAATGACCCAGTCAAGGACAATTTGAATAATTTCAAAAAGTTGTTAACTGATACTTTTGGGGATCCTCTCCGCACGGAGAACGCTGGGTGGGCTCTGTATCGGTTGAAACAGGGAAAGGGGACTGTTTTGGATTACTTAAATAAGTTTAACCTGTATCGCCACCAGCTGGATTGGGGGGAGAATGCATTCATGCTTTTATTTACTGCCGGGTTAAGTGATATGCTCCAGGATGAATTAGCACGCTTGGAGCCGGCTGAAAGCTGGGACGCCTTAGTAGCTAAGGTGCTGCGTTTAGACGCAAGGTTCGAGGCTCGTAAACACTCAAAAGCAATGTGTGCGCCACCCATGCATGTAACCAGGGCACCTGTGGTGATGGGGGAAGAGCCCATGGAGCTTGGGGTCTTTAAAAAACTGTCTACAGAGGAAAAGAGCCGTAGGAGGCAGCTGGGCTTGTGTTTGTACTGTGGGAATGCTGGGCATTTTGCCAAAAATTGTAATGTGAAACCTTCCCAGCTTTCGGGAAAAGGCCAGCCCTAGTGCGACGTGAGTCCAACGCACTAGGGCTCCTCAAGCAGTCAACTGAGGGGAGGAAGCATGTTTTCGTACCCATTACATTATCTGTTGGGGGAAGGGAACTTGTTTCTACTCTGGCACTGCTGGACTCAGGAGCTACGGTCTCCTATGTAGATATTGAGTTTGCTAAGAAGCATGGCATTCCTAGAGTGCGCAAGGCATGCGACGTGTGGGTGGAGGGAGCAGATGGGAGACTGCTGGAGACTGGGGTGGTTAACCAGGAAACCTCAGCAGTAACGTGGGAGGTGCAGGGAGTAACGGGAACGTTTGTGTGGGATATTACGAGCTTGCCTCGATATGATGTGATCCTGGGGATGGATTGGCTAGCTGTAGTAAACCCACAAGTGGATTGGGCAACACGTAAAGTGATCTTAAAGAGGCAGGATTGTTGCACTCTAAACGTTACTCATGCTGATATGGAGGGAGTGCCTGCTGAGTATGGGGAGTTCTCTGATGTATTTTGTAAAAGAGAAGCGGACAAATTACCACCGCACAGGCCATATGATTGCGCCATCAAGTTGGCAGAAGGTGCGAAACTGCCAGCAGGGAGGCTGTATGCCTTGACTGTACCGGAAAGGCAAGCTTTGCGGGAGTTTTTAGATGAAAATTTAGCCAAGGGGTTTATTCGCCCATCTAGTTCTCCAACTGCGGCACCAGTATTCTTTGTAGCCAAAAAGACTGGGGAACTTAGGCTGGTCTGCGACTATCGGATCCTAAACAAATACACCATTCGGGATAGGTACCCGCTCCCTTTAATCTCGGAACTGTTATCAAGGGTGCAAGGGGCTAAGGTCTTTACCAAACTTGACCTGCGGGGGGCCTATAACTTAATCCGTATACGGGAAGGGGATGAATGGAAGACGGCATTTAACACGTGTTTCGGATGCCACGAGTTCCGAGTCATGCCTTTTGGGCTTTGTAATGCTCCTGCGGTCTTCCAGAGGTTCATGAACGATGTGTTCAGGGACCTAATTGACCAATTTTTAGTGATTTATTTGGATGATATCTTGATTTTTTCTAAGGACGAGAAAGAACATCGTCAACATGTCAAGCAGGTTCTGCACCGACTGCGGGCTAATGGGCTTTTCGCCAAGGCTTCCAAATGCGTCTTTCATGTGCCTGAAGTGGAGTTCCTAGGTCATGTAGTGTCAGGTAGGGAACTTAAAATGGACCCACATAAGGTTGACGCCGTCAACTCATGGCAGGAGCTGAAAACTAAGAAGGATGTACAAAGGTTCTTAGGTTTTGCTAATTACTACCGGGAGTTTATTCCGAATTTTGCAAAGCTCACGGTACCTTTGACGCAGCTTCTGCGCAAGAAACAGCCATTTGTGTGGGGGCGGGAAGCTCACGAGGCGTTTCTACAACTTAAGTCTAGTTTTCAATCGGACAACATACTAACCCATCCTGATGTTGACAAACCGTTCGTGGTAGAAGCGGACGCTTCTAGCTACGCGTTGGGGGCTGTATTGTCTCAGAAGGATTCCTCAGGGACCTTGCGTCCCTGTGGATTTTACTCGCGGCAACTAACACCCTTCGAGCAGAACTATACCATATGGGAGAAGGAGTTGTTGGCGATTAAGGTGGCGTTTGAGGTGTGGCGGCACTGGCTTGAAGGGGCACGGCACCAGATCGTGGTCAGATCTGATCACAAGAATTTAGAGCACTTGCAAACAGCAAAGAAGTTAAACCAGCGTCAAATCCGATGGGCTTTGTTTTTCTCCAGGTTTAACTTCAAGGTGCAGTTCGTAGAGGGGAAGGCAAACTTGCGGGCCGATGCTTTATCCCGCAAGCCGGAGTTTAAGACCAATGAGCAGGTTGTATGTCAGACCATCTTGCCTACTGCCTCTCTGTGTGTTGTAGATAATGAGCTCGGGTTACATGACCAGATCCTTGAGGCTCAGAGGGATGATGTGTGGACACAGGAGCAACTGATGCTGCTCTCAGCAGGTAACCGTACCATACTGCCGCATCTACAAGATCAAGACGGAGTATTGGTACGCAGGGGGCAGGTCTACGTACCAGTGGGGGCCCTCAGGTTGGAGGTGATTAGAGCCCACCATGACGAACCCATGGCTGGGCACTTTGGCAGATTCAAGACCGTGCAGCTCATTACCAGGAGCTATTGGTGGCCAAAGATGCGGCAAGACATTTTGCGCTTTTGTGACAGCTGCGCCGTTTGCCAGCAGAGTAAGACGCCTGTTGGGCGCCCTAGAGGGTTGTTGTCGTCTTTACCTGTTCCGGACAGGCCATGGCAAATCATTTCCATGGATTTCATTTCAGATTTGCCTAAGTCTGGGGGTTATACTTGTATTTGGGTGGTGGTGGATTTATTTAGTAAACTGGCTCATTTTATTCCTTGTTCAACCATTCCGGCGGCCCCTACGTTGGCCTTACTATTTACTAAGCACATCTATCGTTTGCACGGAGCACCCGAGGTGATTATTTCAGATAGGGCTCCGCAATTTGTGTCACGCTTTTGGAAACATTTCCATGAGTGCTTGGGGACTAAGTTAAACGTTTCTTCAGCCTTTCATCCGCAAACGGATGGACAGTCGGAACGGGTTAATGGGCTCTTAGAGCAATACCTGCGTTGTTTTTGTTTAGATCAACCCACGGCTTGGGTGAAGTGGCTACCGGTGGCGGAATTTGCTTACAACAATGCGGTGCACACATCTAGTCAGCATACGCCATTTGAGCTAACTTATGGTTTTCACCCACGGGGAGGTGTGGCGCCGTCGACCAATGTGGTCTCTTCGGACCCTGTGTACCGCTCTACGGAAATGGCTGCATTGCATGATGTTGCCCGTCGCTTACTGTTGGAAGCTAAGGCAACGCAGAAGACTCAGGCTGACCGCCACAGGCAGGCAGGGGAGGAGTTGGAAGAAGGGGATTTGGTGTGGTTATCTTCCAAACATATTAAACAGGCTGGGGGAAAGTTTGCGCCTCGGTATTTGGGTCCCTTTCCTATCGTTAAAAAGATTTCTTCCGTTGCGTTTCGTTTGCGTTTACCGTCTAGTTTAAAGGTCCATCCAGTCTTTCATCGTTCGCTGTTGAAACTTGATACCTCTAGTCGTCGTGGTGCTATAGCGGAGGGTATCACTGCCACTTCTCCGCCATCGGGGGAGGAGGCCTTTGTGAGAGGGGATAGTGTTATGATTGAGCCTCATGGCTCTGTTACTGACAGACGTGGGCGTAAGACTCCTCGGGAGTCAGATACTCTCGAGGAGCGAGAGAGAAAAAGACTGCGAGACATATTTGCAGCACCATCTGACGAAGAATCTTTCGAAGGGTTTACGGAGAGAATGGAGGAGGGGCTGGTTAGCTCAGAGGAGGATGAGATGGATTGGACTCGGGTAAGGGAGGAATTGGGGGCCACTGGCCATGATGGGGCAGAAGATGAATGGGGACCTTCAGGATTAGACCCATGGCTTAGCTGGAGGGATGGGACGGGATCCACAGCTGGAGATGCTGTTGGGCGTAGTCAGAGGTGTTCCAGCTCTGACGAGGAAAGTGATGAGGAAACGCCCGGGTTAAGGAGGACAGCTGACAGTGATGAAGATTTGTAACTGGCATAAAATGGGGCTTGGGAGCAATTGCAAATTGCGTCAGGCAAGGTAATCTGGGCAAACGCTTGGGATCCGTGTGTGTGTGGGACGCTTCCCTGAAGACTTGTGTACTTTCCTGTGCTGAGACGTAAGTTGATTGGAATCCAGGGTCAGACGGCGGGAGGGATTGTGTGGGCATTTGTTTGTGCAAACCTGTGCTTACTCTTATTAGCTTGACCTTCCGTCGTCTTTCTGACGGACGCCATCTCCTGCTTTGAGAACCCGGACTGAACTGACCACGGCTTGTCTTCCCCCCTTCTTGGACTTGGAAAAACTACAAACGTCTGCTTCTGGCTTTGATCTACGGAACGGAACTGGTCTACTCTACTTCTACAATCCTTGGCTGAATTGCTCGTGTTGGAGATCCTGTCTACTGTGTGTGTGTGGGAGCGACGCAAGTTACTCTAAGCACAGTGCTGGCAGCAGAGAGGAATCTGCTGCCAATTAGTTGCATTCTTTGTATCTTTTTGTTCCTTGGCTTTCGTTCTGTTAATACCTAGGCTGAAGCAAGCAGTTTGTTTTTACCCGGATTAAACTCCGGTTTAATCCGGTTTATCTTTTGAACATTTACTTTTGTCCCCTTTTTGCTCCTAAAGGCAAAAATTGCCTGGCCCTTGTGTTTTTACGGGCATTTTTGAGTTCTGTAATCTAATAAACTCTGTTACTTTGAATCTTGTGGCGTTCTGTCCTTGACATTCTTCTTTATAAAAGGAACATTCATAGGTCAGTGTTAAAATTGAATGGAACTGAATGACCACTAAATATGTGCAAAGTGACTACAAAAGGCTGATTTGTCCAACTCTAAACAATTATAAAACACGGGCAGTCCAAAATTTCAAGGCTGAATGTCAGTTATGTGTATGCACATATCATTCAGCAGGTTCAACAGTATAGAGAAAATGCATCAGCTGCTGTGGTGAGGTTCTACTATTAGATAAGTCAATTTTAACAAAGGAAGTATTTGGTCCTTTAAAAACAAAATGTTTCTCTAGGCAATTGCTTAGGAAAAGAACCCTACTTTTCCTCAGACACTTCTCCAGATTTTAAATAAACTCGAGTTTCTAGTTGTGATAACAAGGAAGATCAACCATCTGTTACAAAGCTGCTAAAGTCCTTTTAATTAAAAAAAAAATAACTTTGCTGCCAGCAATTAAGTCCTGATTTTCCTCCCGTCTCTTACTAGAAATGATGTCTAGTTGATTCCCATGTTGACCATCTGCCTGTCCTATATGCATGCTGTTGAATGATCACACACAGGTTGCTTGGATCCTTTTGCCTGGAAATTTTTACAAATATTGTCTGCATTTCCTGAGCTTATCACATCAAACTATCTGAAAGCAACAGATAATTCGCAAGCCTTCAAAATGGTTGCAACTTCAGTAGGCCCAATGAGCTGAGACAAGCAGATTTGTCTCTTTTGTACAGCATTATAGTAACACCAGAAAATTCATTCAAATCAAAGAAAAAGCTTTTGCTTTCTTACAATTATCCAGTCTTTCATCCACATTCCATCCTATTAGAGATTACACCAAAAAAATCTCATTAACTTGACCTAGTACAAGGTTTCATATATTAAGCTGTCTATTAAATATCTAATCAACACTAGTAATCAGTTTAAACCTCCAGCTGATTTGAGGTCTTGTTCATATGACATGACTGATACTGCCTGGTTCCCATTTTATTGTAAGAAAGCAAATGCTAATTATTTTCACTAGCTTGATTCCCCCTTTATAGACTCCACTTACACTCATCAAATATGAAACCAAATGAAACCAAATAATATTTTATGCAAATAGTTTCGAGGGTGCAAATTTGAGTTTGACTGTTCATTCAAAAAACAAAACAAAACAAATTTGATTTGCAAAGTAAAATAAATAAATGTTTGTTTTGGCTCTAGCAAAAAGGCATCCTCATAGTATTTATTTGTACAGAACTCTGAAGGTGAATTTTGACTTCATATGCAGACCTTGAAATAAACTAAACTGAATTGAATCAATGGGGAGGTTTCCTAGAGATCCACGATTGAGTAAGCAGCATGTTATACACGCACACACACACACACACACACACACACACACACACACACTATACTGGTACATTAAATTATTCTTTTGGCAGCTAAGCTAATGATACTTTGCTTTATTAGAGCAGAAAATCTCCTCCAGCTTCCAAAGAGAAAGCTGTGGACTTTCATTAACTCTTTGACCCAACTTGACTCTTAGTATTTTGTAAGACTTTGGAAAGGTATTCAGGTTCCACTGTGCTCTATAATGCTGGCCCAGAGATTTTAACAAGGGGTTTGAATATCAGACACTTCCCTAAGATTTCTATAACTAAACCAACTTTAGTCCCAGGAAATAGGCTGTAAGAATGCATAAAAACAGCCAACAGCTAAAAATGTGAGTCCAGATGCTCCCGATTCAATCAACTTCCCAACTACAAAATGTAGTAGCTGACCTGTGGCAAGCCATTTTTATCTTATCATCCACATATTCCTATCTAAATTGTGGGGACAGCAATAATTATCTATTTCACAGAATAAGATTGCTATAAAAATTATGCTTTCAGTACCCCAAATTGCCGTATAAATGCTAATGACATAAAGTCCTTACTCCTGTATTTCCTTCTTCCACACTTACCCAGTTAATGTGAATGCATAATTAACCACACTACCCTGAAGTGTCTGTAGGTATTTAATGTTATGTTGACAAAATGTTACGTTATGTTGACAAAAAAGTCATTGCCACTTTTTGTTCAATATTCCTGGCCTCTGAATGGTCAAGTGCAACTGAGGAGAGAAGCTGAATCTGTGGTGAGGTGACCTTATAAGCTCTCCATTAGATCAGGTGGCATGGTGACACAAGCATGGCCTTCATTCCTGGAGCAAGAAATGGTCTCATGATCCCACAACTACCTTAGTTATGTTGGGCCAAAAAGGACTTTTACCTTCCTCCTTTGGAAAAGAGCTTTATCCTACCCCAATTAACATGACGTTGAGATGCAGATGTGAAACAAAGATACCTTCAAAGATAGCAAAAGGGAAGCAAGAAATCTACAAGAGAATACCCATTTCAGAAAAGATCACCATGACAACTTTCTTCATGGATTTCAACTTCTGGCAAGATAAAGAAACTTCCCCTTCTTCCACCCACTGTAGTTTCTGCATGCAATTTGCTGAGCTGTTCATATAGTCTTTCACCCAGAGATATACCACCGTTTTCTTATTTCTGGTGATCTATGTTGCTCGAGGATGCTCATATATCCAGTGGGCAGACTCATTTATACAGAGTGTGAAAAATAGATTGTATATGAAGTGCAATTTAGTGTTTTGTGGAATTTGGTTCCCTTTGGGGTCTTTGGGTGTTGATTAAAACCATTTTATGGGGAATCAATATGTTCTTCATTACCATTCTCATCCTCCTTCCTAAAAACACCCAAATCAACTTGGATGGGACTGCCCCACTTGCCACCTTTTGTTCCTCAAACATGAATGATCTTCTCAGTATTTATTTTACCACATAGCTACATATTCAGGAAAACAGCCTCCCCTCCTTTTTGCTGATGCCAGAGTTAAAATAACTAAATATAGAATATAACTGTATATTCAGGAAGGCTGTGTGTCTAGTGTCTGTGAAATCATGGCCTAACACTTCAGTATTCTACAAAATGTTTATAATGTTCATTAAATCCACCCATCTGATGAGGTTGTGAGATAACATTCTGCTGTCCGGTAAAAGATATGGGGAATGTGAGAAGAGGGAAAGGCTGAACTATATTAGTGTGGAGGGAGGAACAGGCCAACAAGAAATAGAGGGTTAGATCTAAGGAGTTCTATATATGTGTAGATCTTAGGAAGCTCAATACATCTGATTCTATCGTATAGAAAGATTGCAGTTTAGCCTATCAAGACAGCTCTTGTGCAAGGAAAATAAAACTATAATGTAATAATTGCATCCTCAAGGAATGATAGACATGACCTAGTCTTGCTTTCTGCTGTCATGAAGAAATGTTGAAAATCTGCCTTTATTTTTTTACATGGTCTCCAGGAGCTGGCAAGTGATCTTTATACCACAGGGAAATGGAAAATTCTATTTTTAACAGAAGAGGAATGCCTAGAGTCATGATGTCATTGTGTCTATTTCAGTGAATGTGCTTTTATGGTATTTACAAACAAAATCTGTAGGACATTCACCCCACAATCTCAGCTGCTATTGTTAATTATGGAAAATGTGCTCTGCATCAAATCTTTTTGTTCCCCATTGGAGAAACTCCTGTGCTCACAGCACTTTATCTAGTGCTGAAACCATGGCAACAGAGAGGACTATACTATAGAAAAAAGGGCAACAGCTGCATACAAGAAAGTTTATAGAATAATGTCTATAAAGAAAAAAAGACAAAGCTTTGTTTCCAAGAGCCATTATGCAGTAACACAAATATTAGAGGAGATGAGACCTTGTCCCAAATCTGGGGCCTAGATTGTGCCTGGTAACTATGGAATTTGAGTCTGAACAGAAGACGATGGATTTAAGGACCACAGGAAGGAGCAGTGTTTGTATAGTGGCTAGATTAGACAGATGGAATGGACAGGCAAGGCAGAGCTGGGTTTAAGTAGGGTAAGTACAAAGCAAGGTGAGACAATTGGGGTGGCTACAAGGCAAGAAAAATGTTGTTAAACTAATGGAATGAAGCATTGAGAAAGCCAGATCAGCCTAAAATGAAGAACTGTATAAAGAGTAGTGTCTCCCCATGGAACTTCAAGGTTAGCTAATAAGGCCATGGAGTGCAATGACAGCCCAGATGTCAGTCTTGCCCTTTGCGATCAGCTTTGGCTGGCTTAGTGAAGATCTACAGCATTGGTGGGGGTGTCTGTCACCAGCCAAATACAGATTGAGCATTCCTTATCTTGAAATCCAAAATCCAAAAATTACACCAAGGTGTGGCTGAGATAAAGACACCTTTGCTTTCTGATCGTTCAGCGTAAACCAACTTGTTGCACACATGATACATTTAAAATATTGTATAAAATGACTTTCAAACTATGAGTATAAGGTGTATATGCAAATTAAATTAATGTCATGTTTAGAGTTGGGTCCCATCCAAGCATATCTCACTGTGTAGGTTTATGCAAATAAAGATATTCCAAAATCTGAAGAAAAAAAATCCAAAATCCCAAAAACTTCTGGTTCCAAGCATTTCAGATAATAAGAAATGCTCAACCTGGACCAATCACTGGGAATCCTAGCTCAAGACCAATTTTGGTATCATACAGTTGGGTTCCAACCCCTGTTCAATCATGAGCCTCATTGCAGGATTGACTGTGGGATAAAATAGAAGTAACCCTGAACTCCTTGGAAGAAGGCTGGATTAAACATAGGCTTGGATCTAAATTTTGTTCAGTTGAAATCACAAGCATGTAAGTTAATCATGGACATTTTAGCTTTCATTGATATCAGTGAATCTACTTTAAACTTGGTAATGTCTGGATTTGACCTAATATGAATGAGTAAATTGATAAAACATGTAAGCTAGCCCTCTCCCTCAACCTTTAAATATGTTGACCATTGACTTATTGGGAGTGTAGTGTGCTGCTGCTGTGTAAATTGTCTGATGATTTTACTCTGTTTCAGATTGTGAGGTCAGCCACCACTAGTTTTCTATGTGTTGGTGAAGGACAAGGTTATACTAGTCTGTTGACCAGTTAATTTTAGGAGTTCTTGCAGTCCATGTAATTATGCAATGATGTCAATGATAACTCACACAGTGGAATATTTGTCAATTTTTCCCTTCCTTCATGATGTCGGTCAAATATAGCTAAAGTGGCCATGGTGGCAACAAATTAAACTGAGGCATCACTTGCACAATTTATTTTCCTTAGGGTGAAGGTGAAATCCCATTAATGTGTCTCCCTCTTATTAGGCACTGGTAGTATATTCTGAGTGTCTCTAAAATGTATATAGAGCTTTGAATCTCCTTTAGGAGAGATAAAGCAGGGTACAAAAACAACAACAACAACAACAAATATATCCCCTTTAAGAGCACATAGTAGCCATGGCAGTTATTTGAAGGCTAAATAGATGCATTTATATTGAAGAATAAATGTTATAATAATGATTTAATCAGAATTACCAATTGTTCAAATTGTTATTCTTGCACAGCAATGCACTGCTCGCATTGTCAAAGCATAGAGTTGTGAACATAACTTACATTTTCTCTTGTAATTTTGCAACATTTCTTTATTATTGGAATCTTCATTCTTGCTAAAATTACATACATTCTTTGGAAAATATTCAGAATTATAAACTTAACAAAACCCATGTAAATTAAACTGTGAAAGAACCAGTGGCTTTAAACTAATTGTTAATCTCAATTGGAATGGTCTTATCGAATCATTGGGCTTTACATAAGTGTTGATTTGCCATTCAGTGACTGATTCAATGAGAGCACTCTCATAGTAACTGGCAACTCGATTTATGCCACTGTGCACATAAACCAGCTATTTTTCTGGTGCTTACAGAAATTGCAAATGCAATTCCGGCACTGGTTTATTCATAATAGGCAAGACTGTCACTGTTTGTTTTTGGATATCTGATTTTCTATGATCAGCTATTCTTAAGACAATTACAAGCAAGCCAGTTTTGATCAGGTGCTTATCAAATTTTGTAGTCCTGGAGCTTCAGATACAGCAAATCATTCTCTGTGTTGCCCCTTCATTGCAGAGAAAAATGTAGCCAAAGGAAAACATCCATATAATAAATAAGAATTAAACAATGTGCCAGTTGAGGCTGTTCACATATAAATGGCTCTTCAGAGATCATTCTTTACACAAACCTGTTGTGAACATTTAGGTCCTCGAAAAACCACCTTCTTCCAGTCACTTTGATGAGACTATAATTTTCTTTTCATCCATCACTATCATCAGACTGGAAAGCACAGCTTGGTCACCGAAATGCTTTCTGCTAAGAACCTCATTATAAACTCATTTAATTGTTTTTGGATCTATTTTCCCACTGTGCAGTATATCTTGTTTATTTACTCAACAGGGCTCTAAACTGCTCATCTGAGAGTTGGCAGTGATTGTGTTTCCAAGAACTAAGGGAGGAATCTTCATTTTTCTTAAATAGCACCAAGATAGCACATATTTTGCAAGGTTTAATAACTCAGATGTATTTTAGGGTCCCACATTACTTGTGATACTAAAATTACATCCAGATGTACCTGGCTGTTAGGTCCCGTATAGTCACTCGAAGTATTATAGCCATATGATCATCACTGTCACATTGCTACATGCATATGGTAAATGCTGATTGCTGCCCATCTCTATTTACTCATTTTAAAAGTTTTACATCCTTTGAGCAGAAAAGTAAAATGTTCTCAAAGCAGCTTCCAACAATGCAAACACCAATGCATCAACACACAATATGTTAATAAAGGTCATTTTTAAAAAAATGTTAAAAATCTTTGCCTAGAAACAAGCTAAAACCAATGAGCAAAGACTGATGTTGTCACTTACAAGACATAGTCGAAAATAAATGAGTCAGGGTTGTTGTATGTTTTCCAGGCTGTATGGCCATGTTCCAGAAGTATTCTCTCCTGACGTTTCGCCCACATCTATGACAGGCATCCTCAGAGGTGTATGAGTCATTAAAGTCCTCCCATAACTATATGACAAGGCTTATGATCTCAGACCACACCTGGAAATGCATATCAGAGCTTTGACTAACTACTGAATAGCACTTTGTTGTTCTTCTCATGAGTGCTTAGAATCAGTATGGTTGGCACAATTCACATGTCATCCACATATAATAATAATAATACTAACAACAACAACAACAACAACAACTTTATTTTTGTATCCTGCCTCCATTTCCCTGAAGGGACTTGGGGCAGCTCACATGGGGACAAGCCTGATCAAACATGGGTTAAAAACACAATCAGCAATTTAAAAACATCATATTTCCACATAAAACCACATAAAATCACATGCCTGTCCACCACCAATACTCAGGTGTGTGTTCTGAAATTTCTGGAGAATGTTGAAAGGCAGCCCTGAGAAAAGTGCAATACAATTGAAAAGTCTCAGTGTCACTTCAACAGAAGCAGGGCCCTCTCCTAGCTAGTGATCCAACTTCAAAGTTCAGGAATAAACTTTCAAGTACAACAGGTGATTACTATATTCATGGTGTCATCATTCCATCTGGATAAGGAGTCAACTTGCTTGAAACATCTCCCCTGTCCTTGAGTTGCATTGCCTTCCTGGAAGATAACGAGAAGTAAGCTAAGCGTCATCTGTATAGTAACTGCATTTCCCAGTATTTTTGCATGTAGATGTGAAAAGGTATGAGGACACCAGTCAATGAACAGAATCTGGTTGCATAATGCAAGCAAACAGCCATACAGTTAGCAGAAGTTGTTCAATACTATCTTCTGAGACCATGACTCCTGGAAGGAGATGGGGTTAAATCCCTAAGCCCTGACAGTTGTCCACCCTAAACTGAAGAGTTGAGGAAAAACAGTAGCAAAATATTGTGTGCACACATAGTATAGTATAGACAGAAGAGACACCTCTGTGTGTACCTTCAAAATGGTATAACACTATGGACCTATATCAGTCAATTACAACTGTGTTCTTTATCAACATACCTTACCCACAACCCTTTCAAAAGCACCACAGTATTCAGATAATTAATCAATTGCTCAGGCAACAGAACTAAAAGCTATTAATGAACTAACATCCCTTTTGTTACTTGACTACTTTCACTATCCACGTCTATAGCAGAGAAAGCCATGACAGGTTTAATTTCACACTGTTTATTTCATCCACTTAACAGCCACTAACCCTTTGCTGGTTTGCAGGTGTTATTAGGATTCTGACAATTTACTAGCAACTTGACTCTTAGAACTCAGCTAATTGTTTGACCTGTGGGCATCTGCTTAGATGAGAAATATTCAGTGGCAATTAAGCTTATGTATTCTATTTTCCCCAGGTTTAGTGCAATAAACACACAAAACCTTTTCTACCTCAGAATACAACGATGCCATAGCAGGTCACGTTCCCCCCCTGTAATTTTAGGATTTCCATCTCACTTAAAGTCATTGATTGAACTGAGTGGAGCCTTACTGATCATGATAGAGATGCAACTGCAGAGAGAGAATGTTATTTTATCCAAAATGTATATATTTGTGGTTTCTTAAAAATTGCTTTCTAGCTATTGACCCAATTTCTAGCCTCACACATGCAGGTCTAGAGATTTCTTTGATGATGGATGGTATTTTTCCTTAGCAGGTGTTAGAAAGCACAGCAATGTGTTTATTACCAGATTTGCTTACATATGGTTCTTTTGGCACATTCAATGTTGGTTTCAACTATCTGCAGGGCCACTTTGTGAGGGCAGCTGTTTGTAGCTGACCTTCAAGAAGCATGTGCATTGCGTGTGCAGGAATATACATGTTAAGACATTATTCTCCTTAGTAGGCACAGATGAAGAGCTGAGTCGGGACTTATACTTTAGAGAGGGTTGCACCACCCAGTTTTGGGCCAAGGGCGGCACTGCATTGTGACAGTCAACATGTTGGGTGACTGGAAGAGATGTCACATTACTCCTAGACAGGCCATTTTATTCCTGTTTCAGGCAGTGATGAAATTTCTGAGCATTACAGAGCTGCTGGGAGCAGCTGCACATTCACACTACATGATTATAGGACCACGATTCAAGTTTTGTATTCTTATGAAACCTTGAATTTTGTAGTTTAGTGAGTTACAAAGAATTCTAAATATTCCTGTTAGTCGCCATCAAGTAGTCTTTTTTTCTTTATAAAATTTTTATTTGATACATCCCAACAATTTACAATTTTTGCCATACATGACTTATTTCAGTATACATTATTCCAAAAGTAACTATTCCTTATATGACAATTTAAATGATCCATAGAAATGTATCACCCACCACCACCCCGCCCTCCCCCCATTACCCCCACCCCTCTGGAACAGCAATTCAAAATATTGTCATTGCATCAGTTTAACTGTGTGGAACGCCTGGTTTAAGGTTCTATATCCTTCGTCTCCATCTATTTTGTCTGTTAGCGCTGACCATTTCCTGAACCAGTCTTGTTCTTTTGGGCTGTTTGTATATTTTTCCCTTTGATTGATGAAGTCATTAATTATATATTCTGATATGTACGCCCACCAAGTTTCTACATCCCATCAAGCAGTCTTCAACATATGGTGATGCTGTGTCCAAGGACTTTATCACAAAGGTCTATGGATTCACCACAATCGTGGCAAATCCATGGGGAAGCCCTCCCATTGCAGCCAACGGTCAGAACATTTTTTTTGTTAGCTAGATGAAAGTTCATGTCGTATAGGCGCCCCATTTTCATTAGCGGGAACAAATACGTAAATGAGACAAAATGAATGAAACTACACAAAATGAACAGCAATTCCATACAAAAGCACAACACTAATATCTACTGATTTTTTGGGATTTTGTTTTAGAATTTTGACAAAAAAATTCTTTAAAGCACAACAGCTATTTCATTGAATGTCTCTCTCTGTATGACACACAACACAACACATTAATAACCAATAGAATTTCAATTTAGGATTTTCCTCAGTCCAGCACAGATTTACTGTACTTACTATTATTGAAGTATCAGTCAGTCCTCTTCTTTGGAGTTTCAACAAGTCATTGGAACTCTGACTGCTACTAGGAGGAACAAATCTTTCCCCTATCCTAATTGGGGATTTCTGATGCTGAGCAGAACTTTGGGAAATGTAGTTTAGGGCAGGGCCTTTTGAATTATTTGCCATAGGGGTTCTCACCTTCCCAAATTACATTTCCCAGTATTCAGTGCTCTCTCAGTCTCTTTCCCAGCTCACTCAGTTCATCTGGCTCTGCTGCTTTCCTCTCCTCATGGCAAGAAGCAGACTATCTCTTCTTAATTTAAAGAGGAATGGCAGCTGTTTTGACTTCACCTCACCTGAACTACCAATGAAACTGACTTCCAAGCATTACAGAATTCAAACAAAAAATATTGGGTGAGTTTTGATCTTTAAGTTTTTGTGTAGGTTCCCCCCACCCCCATGTTTCTTAACATCTGTTCTTATATGTAAAACATATGAATTAGATATAACTATCAATTTAAAAATGAAGATTTGCATACCCCTAATATATAGTACAACTTATTTGCAGGACCATCACCTGTGGTTTAATTTATCAATGTCTGACAAAATATGTCATCTCTAGACTTTTTCTAAGCTCTACAGAGTGACTATGGTTTTTTGGGACCAGACATCATTCATTTCAATAGAGTTATTATCCATCAGTATGCCCGAGCCCAGGAATGTATTCCCTGTGGTTATGGGAGCTGTATTGTATAGATTTGTATTGTAATTGTGTAAACTGCTTTCAGACTATAATGTATAATCCTTTTTTCTATTTAAAGCAACTCAGCTGAGAACTGCATATTTGGAGTCGATGAGTGTAAATTGTAGGGGTGATGCAGCTATTTGATCTGGTTCAGGATTTTGACCCCTTGTTGTTAACAGCTTGTTTATTTTAACTTTGGCTGTAATGTGGGTGGTATGTTGTATGTGCTAAATGTGTTTGCCAAATGTTTTGATACAGCCGATAGGCTAATCAATAAATCGTATCCTCCTTTTCCCCCACAAAATGGCCATGCTAAAAGAAAAGAAAAAAACAATTTTATTGCTTGTTTGATTTCTGACTTGGGGTTGATCTTGTAAGACACATCACACAGAAAGCCACAAAGAGAAAAGAATGAGAAAACTGTGTGTATTGAACTGGAGGGTCTCCACCTGTTGCTCAATCACCTATTTGTCTATGTTATTCATATTTACTGAGCCTTTGTGCCTCATGAAGGATAAAAAAGTGTGGATTAAAAAATGTTGAGTGAAGGATTATAAACTGGATCTGACGAAGTGAAAAGAATGTTAGATTCAAAAGCATTACCCGAGAGCAACACAAGCTGTGGACTTGGTTCATGACAGCAGTGATCCATTTAGCTAATAAAATAAAATAAAATGCATATACCTTGCCGGCTTCTTTGGCTAGTTTGTATTTGCTCTTAGTATTCCAGATTTATACTATAATCCATGTAAATCAAAGCAAACCATTCATTTCATCTCATTTTTAAAAAACAGTCTGATAGCTATTAGCTAACCTTGTTATGATTCTTTTAAGCAATTAGGATATACCATTTCCCACTTATATTTAGTGGTAATGCTTACACTTAAAGTCTGACTTTAATTGAAGCTTATCATTAAAGAAAAATGAAGGCATACCTATGCTTTTAATTTTTAATTTTAAGTTTTAATTTTTGTTCCTGGTCCATAAGACATTGACCCAATAAAATAGTTAAATGTATTTGAATGTTAGCTTAGGATCAATTCTGTCCACATGATGGAATTTTTCATAACATGGGCTTGGAATGTTAGACCCCAGACATTATATGCTTTTCCTGCAAGAGTTCATGATGGAAAACATATATAAAAAATTTAAAGGAAGTAGGTAGAATAAAAGTAGGAAGATAATATTAAGAGTTACACTTGCCTGTATGTTCTTCATGTGACTCTACCATTGTCACTTTGTGTTCTACATGTTTTTAAAACAATCTTTCCCTGAAGAAGCCAGAACAAATGTTCTTTGGGATTTGTGTTATGATCAACATGACTGTCAAGTGTAGTGGGGCTTACTGCCAGGTAAGTGAGAATAGGATTGCAATGATAATCTCAATGTTTGCTCTGAAACAGTCAAAAGTGATGCAGAATGTAATTCTATAAAGCTTTCTTAGATTTAAATCCCATGACTACTCCCAAGTAGGTTAAATTCAACAAATCTGTGGAGTTTATGTAGGCAATTCATTGTTGTTGTTGTGTGCCTTCAAGGCAAACTGATCACAAGGTTGTGTTGGCAGGATAAATTCAGCAGGGGTTTGCCTTTGCCTTCTTCAGAGGCTGATGGAGTGTGATTTGCCCAAGATCACCCAATATCTGGTTGTGGCCAAGCAATGATTCAAACCCTCATCTGCCAAAGTTCTAGTCCAACAAACCAGTACAACAAGTTGGCTCTCTTGTATTTATTTACCATTCAATGTGTCTACTCTAGGCTTTTACATTCAGATTTGTTATCATGTCAGTATAATTCACTTTTCATTCATCATTCCCCACCCAACACTGGAAAAATTGCCTTTTGGAACTGCAAGTTCCAGAAGCCCAGATCCACATGACCATGGCCTATAACTTTGTCCACTGTGATTCTCCTTGTTCTCTGAATTTGGATAGCTACTGAGAAGAAAGAAGGAACTTCCTGCACTTCTAAGGAAACATGCATAGAATGAAAGTTGAAAGTCAGGAGGTCCCCAAGACTTATAAGAATATAAATAAAGCCATGCTAGTGAAGACCAAAGGTTTGTTTATTCTACCATATAGCTCCCGCAGAGGCCAACCAAAAAGGAGCGGCACTCTCTTGTGTCTGTTCTCCAATACTGAATGGTGGAAGAGGTTCTGAGAAGCACTTTGCAATTGGAATGCTGTTGATATCTTACACACATGTAGGTCCCCTATGGAAGAGATTGCCCAAGAAGGGCAGTAGCAGGTTGGACTCATAATTTACAGTTACATATCAAAGTTTCATATAAATCAACTGCATTGTTGTATGCACCTGAAGAAACGTATGAATTCAAAAGAATAGATGTGAATCTTGTGGATTTCAAAAGATGCTTGTTTCAACTGTTGTAAGCCATCCTTTTTCCCAAATTGGTAAAAAAATGTAGGACAACAACAACAACAGCAGCAATACATGACCCCAAACCAGACTTATAAAAATTCTTGAAATATTCATTTTACATATTCCAAAAAGTGATCTGAACCGGTTAAATGTTTTTCTGAATGAAACGATCTAGAACACTAGTCATGCTTGCAAACAGATATAGATTTTTGACTTTCTATTCTGAAAGCTAACTTTTATTTAACAATGTTTTCTCCTTAGAGCGTGACATGTTTTCCTGCTCCCATAGGGGTTTTCCTCTTTTCCTTAGTGAAACCCTCTTTAAAAAATATTCCTAATAAAAATAATGTTTAACATATTAAAAACAACCCAAGCCTTCTATTAGCACAATTAGAGCACAGAAAGCTTCTAAATTGATGGAAGAGAAGACACTTTGTTAACTAGACAAGACAGCTTGAATAGCCACCATTTGCACACTTAGTTCCTTCTGCCTTCTGGTCCACACATCAGAGGTGGTGCTAAATTAACTTAGTTAGAAAAGATAATTTAATTTCTTCTGATTAAGTGCCAGGAATAAACTCTATGTGACTGACAGGATATTTTAATGAGCCCAAAGCCTAATGAATCTTCTCCTTCCCTGTGTTAATTAGAATTTCAAAGAGAACTCTGGAGGGACCAATTTCTTGGGAGTGTAAAGAAGAGCCTTTTGTTCCAAGTCTCCCAAGTTGGCTAACACATTTGCTACCTGACCTTGCATCTGTTTGGTTAGCCATGATTCTGCTTACTCAGATAAGAGGCTAGGAAATCCAGCAAAATACTCCCCTCTGTTTATTGCTCTTCCTGGCTCAGAAGAAGAAATATTGTTGGAGTGATCACTGAAAAGAAGATAAATGTCCCATGAAATGGTCTGGCCTCCTCTACTCTAATCTCCAAGCAACCAGGCATGCCAGCTGATGAGAGCAAATACTAATACATTCAACAAACAGACAACCAGCAAAGGCCTTCCTTTTGCCATCATGATCATGATTCATGCCACTTGGTGGCCAGCAAGACAAAATTAAAAAATGCAGTGCCATTTCACTGCTGCCTTCACCCTACCATTATGGAATCATTTAAGGGCACAGTTAAGCATTGATCTAGTCTTGGATTGGAATGCTTGTAAATTTTTGAAAACGTAAGACTTTATCAAAATTTGCAAATGTCATGATATTTGGGATGGAAAGAACTTGAGATTTTTTAAAAATAGCTGTGGGAGAAACCAGGACTGTCAGACTCATCCTTCCAGGCCTAGGGCTGTGAATGCTTTTTAAATCCCTGTGTATTCAACCATGTGCTAAATTAGGATCACATCTGGCTTTTTTTTTTTTGAAGGAGAGCTCTACATCTGTATGTTTCACATGACAAGGAAGAAAAACATGCTTCTCTTTGTGGCAGGAACTACCATGTCTATTTGACTGGTGGGAAGGAGGAAGAATTTAATTTCAGTTCCTTTTGGAGGAGGAGGAGGAGGAGGAGAAGGAGAAGGAGAAGAAGAAAG
Organism: Anolis carolinensis; assembly: GCF_035594765.1. Taxonomy (NCBI): domain Eukaryota; kingdom Metazoa; phylum Chordata; class Lepidosauria; order Squamata; family Anolidae; genus Anolis; species Anolis carolinensis. The sequence continues at coordinate 217,357,062 of NC_085844.1, read as the reverse complement.
AGGGTGACAATATGAGAAAATTACCATAGTTCACAATTTTCAATCTGGACAAAAAATAACTTTAGTTTAAAAGGTTCAAAAATGGGAGAAAACAAAACTGACAGAATTCTCCACCCCTAGATATGTCACAGAGAGCATCCTTTATTCTCAAATCATGCTTCAGCTGTGAAAATTGTTAATCTGGTATCAAAGCATAGTTAGGAAGGCAACTTTCAGTCTGAGCATTTTCATCTTCCATTTTTCTTTGTCTCCTTCCCTACTGGAATTGATCAACAATTTTTACGCCTATGCAAAGTAATTACTCGTTTCTGTATGTATTTCTGGTTGTGGTCGTAATTATCCAAAGTCATGAATAAATATAGGAAAATGGTGCAATTTTTGGAATCAGCAGGTCAACTATATCCAGATATAGGGATTACATTTGAGACACCAAAACGTGTGGTAGCCAATGTTACTATATTTAAAGATAAATATCACTGGAAATATCACTTGAATTGATCTTAGAAGCATGTGATTGCTTCACATTCAACTTCAGATGGTACAATCCCACCTTAGTGTACAGGCAGTCCCCAAGTTATGAAAAAAATAGTTTGTTAGAGTTTGTTTGTAAGTTAGAACAAGAACATTTTAAATGTAACACTAGCTATATATATATACTCACACACATATGGATACATACACACACATGCATACCTATCAGCTTTGGCTGGCATAGAGAAAGGTTAACAGCCCTGTGGGTGTTTGTTTTGCTATCTGTGCCCTTGTTCAGAAGATTTTATTTCATTTTCTGTCCCTGTGATAATTAGATTTTGAAACATTTGGCTTGTTGTGAAAATAAGGATTATTGAGAAAGACATCTTTTCCCCATGATAACTCTTCCAGGAGGTTTTTTTTTTCATGACAGGAGTGACTTGAGAAACTGCAAGTCACTTCTGGTGTGAGAGAATTGGCCTTCTGTAAGGATGTTGTCCAGGGGACACCCAGATGTTTTACCATCCTGTGGGAGGCTTCTCTCATGTACCTGTATGGGAAGCTGGAGTTGACAGAAGGGAGCTCACCTTGCTCCCCGGATTCGAACTGGCTACCTTTCAGTCAGCAGTCCTGCCAGCATAAGGGTTTAATCCATTGCATCAATTGGGGCTCCTCTTCCAGGAGTGAATTTCCCTTTTTAGCGGTGGATTTCTCTCATTTCTCATTCTTAACTATGACTCATTTTTTTAAATTGGATGTTTGTAACTCAGAGACTGCCTGTATTAGTTACATTTCTGGTTACTGTATTCTGCACCATTTGAAACATCTTTGTATCATTTAAAACAAAGTCCATTAAATAACATCATTATAATACAGCTGGAAAATTACTAGAGCATGAATAATGTTGACCAGACTATTCCTGCTTTTTTGCAACTAGCAGATATTGTCAAAGCTAATAAAAGGTATGCAGTTTAACATCCTTGTTTCTAGAAGGAGTGTAACTATGGTAAAACCATAACTGTGGTTTGCAAGTGTCATACAAAATTTTAACGTGCAGATTTAGTCTTCAAATTAAATAACTAATTAACAGAACTTTGGAGAAATAGGTTCAGAAATTTAATGAGGCTCTTGTCTTAATATACTCATCTCTTATGAGCTTTTGAAATGGTGGAACAGCAATAAATATCAAATGGGAAACCAGAGAAATATACATTCTTGGAATCCTAGAATTATACTGAAATTATGATATTTGAAGAGTCGATAGTTTTATATAGCGGTAGATTTTTTGAATTCATGTTGATTTGGTTGGCCTTATGGAGCCTCAGTAGAATAACAGTCATTGAATCATCCTTTTTATGTATTAGAAATCAATATCATTATAATCTTCTCTACCCCCTATTATGGTTTTTACTTCTTTAAGTATGACAATTTTGACAATTCAAGGAATGGACAAAAACCAGTCATCTTTCTGCACCTGAAATATTTGGATGGCATTTTGGCATAAATATATGTGTGTTGATGTGCCTTCAAGTTGCCTGTTGGCTTATGGCAACCCTGTGAATTTTTCGGGGCAAAGAATATTTAGAGGTGGTTTTGCCAGTTTCAACCACTGAAATATAGCCTAGAGGACCTAGTATTTGTTGGCAGTCTCCGATCCACATGCTGCCTGGGGCTGGTCCTGCATAGCTTCCAAGATCTGGTGCCTTAAGGTATTTAAGCCCTTAGCATGAATAAATTCACTTGCATATATAACATAAAACGAAAAGGTTGTATTGTTATATAGCCCACCATATTAGCCCTATTTGTCTTATAGATGTGTTGGCTAAAATGAGAACCCAGAATGGTCTCTAGAAAAAAGAAAGCTAAATATGGGAGCAGCATAGTTCAGTAGGGAATCAAATAAAACCAAGGTCCTACAAACACGCATTTCAGGACCTGGGACAGAGCCCATGATTTATTCTACTTAACTGAGCTATAATTTTTCCTGAATCTGTCTCTCAGCCTCTGCTTCCTTGCTGAAAAGCATGGAACCTTAAAGAATAGCTCGCTTGTGTGGAGCTTAGCATTGTTTCTTACCTTTTCCATAGCTTTGCCAAGCATGCTGCCTATCTTGGGGAGGAAATATCCATTTTTAAACATAATTTTTATTGAGTACATAGTAGCACCATCTGTGATTAAACAATAAACATCTATTGTGTGTATACACTGTAAATATCGAAGTATTTCTATTTTCTCCATTCACCTTCTTTACAAAGTTAATTCTTCTCATTACATTTTTTATTTTTCTCCTCCAGTCCTCTGCCCTCCCTTCACCATCTCCCCAGCACATTTTCCTCTGTATTTATATCTTTATCCATGAACAGTTTTCTTAATTTTTGTTCAATGTCTGTACTAGCTTCACCATCCTCTACCCATTTCATATAAATTGTCCATTCCTCTTTAATTTCTTCTATTTTATCCTCCTGTGTATCTTCTCAGACTATACATGTTCTAATATCTGATTAGACTTGCTCAAATAAATAGTTATCCCAACTTTCCAAATTTCATTTTGTTTCATCTCTCCATCCCCTTACTATTACCACCTTTCCTTTGCTTTAAATAAATCTTGGTTCTTCGCAAAAATGTCTTTGTTCCCTATTATTGACATTAATGTGAATTCCATGTTTTGAATAATTTCTCAATTTAAAAAGTATCTTATTCCAAAAAGTTGTTGCGTTTAGGCATTCCCATGTGTGTATGTACCAACCTTTCTCTACTTTACAGTGCCAACATATTGGGTTTAGTCCTATTCCCATATCTTCTAATTGGGCTGGTGCTCTGTACCATTTCCAGATAATTTTCTTTCTAACTCTTTTTATTTTTCCAATTTAATTTTCTTAACCCCCCTCTCTTTATTTCCACTAGATTTTGTTTTGTAAGGGCATTTCCTTCTGCCATTTATTTTGTAGTGTTCTTACTATATATTCTTCATCTTTTATCATTATTTTATATATTTCTCCTGCTAATCCTTTCTGCTTTCTGTCCTTTTGTGAGTATACTTTCCAACTTGCTTTCTTTGTCTAAACATTCCCCACATTTCCCCTATTTAGGTTTATTGTATAGGCACAATATCTTTATCCAACTTTTATTTCTCACTTTTCCTATTATCATATGGGAAAGATCAATTGGGAATAAGAATAGGGTTGCACGCTGGGGGTAGCAACCCTTTAATAGAATCGACCTTAAGATTCAGTCATTAGGAAGAAAGTTCATGAGTCTCAGATTCAGGAAGCTTCAGTTTGAAGGCCCTTGTTTGTATATAGTGTTAGGACTCAAAACCAATGTCTCCTCAAACTGTGGTACATTCTGTGATAATCTGTACCCCTTGTGTCAAAAGTATTTCTAAAAAATTTGGGGGCATGACATTATGCCTGTATATGTAGTTTTTTCCTTTACCAAAACAGATATCTGACTATCTATCTATCATCTATCATCTATCTATCTGTATTTCTATCATCACTGCTGCTCTAAAATGGATTTCTTGAATAGGGGCAGAATTCTACTCAATTCTACTAATGTATCATTTGTAAATCAACCTCTTACAGGTAGTTTACAAAGCTGATCAGTGTAGATTTTTTTTCTCTCCACTACATTTGTAAGACCACTAACAAGTTATTTCTTAGACTGAAGTGTCAGCAGCAACATAGTATCTTTAGAATCTAGAATATGGGAGGGAATCTTTGCCCTCAAGATATTTGTTATGCCAGTTCCCATCAGCCTCATCCAGCATGGAAATGCATTATGGGAGTTGTTCAAACATCTAGAGAGCCAAAGGTTTTCACCTCTGATCTGCAGTGTTACAGCAAACAAAACACTGTGACAGTCCTTGCTTGGCTGTATGTGTTCTTTCTTGTACACTTTGTCTGCTATTTGATTATGTTTTTGAGGATAGAAAAAATAATAAGAGGACACTTCAATTGGCTGAATTAATGCTCAAAATGTTAGACAGGATTTCACCCCAAACAAGTCCTTCTCCTGGTTGTTCATAATAAAGGTAAATGGGAAAGAAAACACAGATATCCATGTAATACAGATCCATACGAGGAAGTTCAATAGTCCTGGCAAGAACATCTCTATCACAAATTGTACTCTAGGCATGCATCAATTGCTACCTAAGGAAAATTGCTAGTTTTATTGAAACTGTTTTACTTGTCTTTAAAATCCTTCAGATGTTTGCTTGAACTTCAAATCACCTGAGATTTCTTCTTAAGGCCAAATCATGACACTTTATTCACTGTGTTGGAATAACTGTCCTTCAACTAACTATAGACATTTTAATGTCAGTGTAGGGGGAGGAAGGCAGAATGGCTACTGTCCTCACTACGAAGATGCATCAAAAGAGGTGACTCACTCCTTCTTTGTTTCCTTCTCTCTTTCTTCCTTCATTTGGTCCCCCTTGAAAAACATATTCTTTTCCTCTACAAGGAATGAAGGAAGTCATGCATAATGACCTACATGGCCTAAGCACAAGCATGATGGAAATAGTTGTCCAACATTTCCTGAACAGATCCCTTACCTCTACTTTAAAGTAATTATATGTTATACACTTTGACTTTAATCCTATTAGTTTGTTTCAACTAGAGTACTCTCTTTCAATCAATTATTAAATGGTGAGTCAATAAAGGGTAAGTTTCACCAATCCAGGAGATCTACTCTACTTGAAACAATAGCATTTAGGCCACCATTTTCTATGGAAATGGACTTCTGCTACTCTTTTTGTGGAGTTTTAAAAAATTCCCCCAATATATTCATCTATAGAATACTCCTCTATTGGATATCTAATTCATGGCGAAGAAGTCAAATCGAACAGAATAGGCAAAATAGGCAGCCTTACTGGATCAGGTCATATCCCTAGCATCAATTTTTGAGGTGGGGCTATATAGAATTCCTACCTGAACCCAGGAAAGATGTTGGTAGTTTGTACCAATAATGCTGGGATACATGGATTGATAGGACTTACACATTAAACCATCAAATCATTCATAGATAGATAGAGATAACAAACAAACACATCTATTTAATCAAAACCATTTAACTAACAGGCAGCATAAAAACAACAAAGCTGCACACCATCATAAACCCATTACACTCAATTTATAAAAATAGTCAAGTTTTTACTTGGCAGGTAGAAAGACAGCAAGAGGGGATTCATCCTGGCCTCCTTATTGAGGAAGTTCCAAAATATGGGAGCATCCATTGAGAAGCTCTTCACCTTTATCCCCATCAAACATGCCTGGGAAGGTGAAAGTATGCAGTAGGCGCTATGTTCCCAAGATCCATTTTGTCTAATATCCTGATTTCTGCAGCAACCATCAAATACGTCTGGAAGGACAGCTGTCTCTAGAAACCCAGGAAGCTGTTTTATACTTAATCATTACTCCATTTACCCCAATGCCACTTCTAACGGTACTAATACCATTTCCATCTGTCTGCTTCCCAACAACTGGAAAGCAGAGGCATGCAGCTTTTGAACTTGGAGGCTGAATACAGGGTAGGCATCAACTCTTTTGTTCTTCCCTAATTGTGTTGACCAGCTAAACACTTAAATGAGCTCACTGGAGTGGCATCCTTAGATAGCAGAAGAGGCTTTGTTCTCACAGTGAAGTGCTGGGAGATGATGATTTAATTAAAACCTTCATTGTAATCCTTTCATTCCTTTTGCCACTGCAGCTCTGTAGTTAACATTCCTGGGGACAAACATACACACACACACCATAAACACACAGCCAAAAGGAATGCAATAATAAACCTCGAGCAATCTCCTCTAAAAGTTTGTGTGTGTCTTTTTTTATTGACTCGCCTGAGAGACCAGTTTCCTCAATGGATCTCTCTTGTTCTTTGTCAAGTCAGGGTCCTGCTCTGAATTTGCACAGCGAAAAGGGCACGGTAGTACATATTCATGAAGTTAGTGGCATTTATAGCTCTAATAATATTTATGCACTGTCTGCTGAATGGTATTTGACAGGGCAAATATTTACACACAATATTGCTGACAGTCTCACTAACCATGAACAGCATTATCTGAGGAAGAATCAATACTCTGTTTTAATTCCAGCATCCTGACAGCACATCCTGAGCTACACAGCTAGGAGGAAGAATCCCAGCCAACTCTTCTTTTTATGATGTGGATCTGATCTGAAGAACTACAGGCTATAGTATAGCAAAAGTCTGGGTGAAATACTTAATGACATGGAGTTGCACCATTCCCATACGGGTTTTGACATCATTATCCAGGGGATTTTCTTAACCACCCACAAGGGTAGTTGATCATGTGAACCTGGGTTGGAAGAAACATATAAAAGCTGCTTAGATTTAGAGCCTAAAATGATACCTTTAAAGACTCAAATTCCCATCATCACCGGCTGGTTTGGCCATTAACTATGCTGTCTTGGGGAAGGAGTCTGGAAGTTGTAGTCTAAACAGGCTCGATCAAGCTTTATTCAGAAATACCAATATTAGTGTATACAGAAGATGGGCAACATCCACTAATCTCACTGGATGCTTGCCCCTTCAGGAAATGTGTAAAAGGCTGGATTATGGTGCTCAGTAAAGATGTGATGAAAGCCAGTGTGATGCAGTGATCTGAGCGTTGGACTACAATTCTGGAGAACAGGGTGCAAATCTATGTTTGGCTTTGGAAATACACTGGGTTTATTTGCTCTAAATAAGTCTAGCCATAAAAACTTTATGGTATGTTTGCCATAGGGTGTTTATAGGTCAAAAGAGACTTGAAGGCACATGACAAACACAATAGCATTGTCTGGCTACAGGGTAGAGCAAAATGAGGGTGTTACAATCCCAATTAATTCTGCTTCCACCTTCTAAATTTTCTTTGAGTCTTCAAATTTTAGCACTGCAGTAACTTAAAACTTCAGTTGTGAAAAGGGAACAGAAAAGATTCCTACAGAATGAAAACAGAATATATGAATTCAAGGTATGAACAGTTTTCAGTGTCTCACTTTCTGCAATTGTTCACATTTTGGGAATGAAGAAAAATAGTATGGGAAGAAGCAGAATTCTGATTTGGGAGAGCAAGGTCTTTATTTTGACCCTCCTATGGAGAAAGACTATTGTTAGAGCTGAAACAATCGGTTGTTTTTGCTAAGTTTCATCTTCATTCAAATTTGCTGTGTCCCAACTCCTCATCAGCCACGGTGGCACAATGGGTTAAACCCTTTTGCTGGCTTAACAGCTGACCTGAAGGTTGGTGGTTCAAAACCGTGAGATGCAGTGAGCTCCCATCTGTCAGCTCTAGCTTGCGGGGATATGAGAGAAGCCTCCCAGCAGGATGGTAACACATCTGGGTGTCCCCTGGGTTATGTCTCTGTAGACAGCCAATTCTCTCACACCACAAGCGACTTGCAGTATGTTCTCAAGTCACTCCTGACATGATAAAAAAAAATCAGCTTGTGATTTTAAAATAGTCTATATTGGGGTTGTTAAACTTTTTCAACTCATGATCCCTTTCCAGCAGATAAATGTTTATGTGATCCAGGATATATAGGTATATAAAATAGGTAAAAAAATCAAACATTTACAGGTAACAAATCAGCATTTGCAAGACCTGCTAAACTGGCTGTTTTTTTTTTATATAAAGCACAGCTGAAGCATTTTTTGCAGAGTCTACTGTAAACATGGTCTGTTGTTACTAATAACATATTTCACCATGTAATTCCAAATAGTCACACTTCCCTGACTATTACACCGTGGTGACTATTATGCGGTGACCCATGTTTTGCAGTTACAAGGCTTCCCTCAGTTGCCAGCCAAGATGAACCCCATAGTTGCAAAGGGTACAGGTGCATGGGGAAATGAGGCTTCAGCAGGGAAGCCCCGTAGTTCCAATCAGCAGGCATGTGGGCAGGCAGGTGTGACTATTATGCAAGGAACTTCAAAAGTTCCAATTTTGGCACCACAAAAATGAGGATGCGACATATATGCAGCAGCAACTATCATGTGAGAAATATGGTAGATTTGTGTAAATGTCCTTTAAAAAGCCTTTTACTGTTGCCAAATTTTAAACAAACCCCATTTTTATTTATGGTGACTTCATTTGGGGTCACAACCCACTGTTAAGAAGCTTTGGTTTATATAACAATTTACCTACATTTTGGAGCATATTACTCCTAACAGATGTAATTTTTCCTAACATAATGCATTGTTGTTCACATTTTCTTTATATACACATTTACAAGCATTTTGATGGGTGACACTGCAGACATTATGAAATGTGAAAGATTTTTCTCCATCTCTTACTTCATATCCCATTAAGAGATGCTTATAGGTATCTTGGTGCAAAGAAGTTTTTATTTTGTTTTCAAATAAAGAGGAAAAAATAACTCAAACTATTAAAAAGGGGGAAAAAGAAGGAAAAGATGGGAAACATCACAGAATGTAGTATGTAAGTTATGGAGCCATGTTAGTTAAATAGTTCTACACATGAATATATTGTATCATCAAAGACATAGAGGGGGAGGGAGTATCATTATACATATTCTTTAGTATAGGGTGGAATTGAAGTAAAAGAAAAAAAAAGGTTTCAGCTATAAGCATTTTGATTACCTCAGTGGAAACGAGATAAAGGAGGAATGTATTTACTCGAATCTATTGTGCCATTGAATGTAATGCACACCTCCATTTTCAAAACCGTGAAACTAAAATAAATATTTGCTGGGGAATATAATGCGCAGCAGCTAAAAGTGCACTCCAGATTATTTGCTTTGAACTGGATTATCTGGCATTGTAGCCTCAGACAATCCAGTTCAAATCAGATAATATGGGTTATCCACTTGGATAATCTGGATTATATGGCAGTGTAGAAGGTGCCTAGAAGGGGCCTTAGAGAAAGCTTTTAGGTATTAAAAGTATCTAAAAGTATCTAGTATTCCTTCAAGGAATGCTTTGTATAAGGAAAGCAGAAATATATTCATGTACACTGAAACTATATTCACCTTCTATAAAGCATTTGAACACAATAACAGCTATAATCCAGTTCAGTCTTGAAACATGGGATTTGTCATCTAAACCCAAATGCTAAATTCTGACTCTCCACAAGCAGATGCAAATTTGAAATCTCAGAATATATCCTTCCCACTCTCACAAAAACTTATTAATGGGAGGGAAAGAGATATATCTTTAATATGAGTTGAATTGTCTTGGCTCTGTCTCCTGATGGATGACGGAAATGAAGGAGATGTTATGGAAAAGGAAAGATGGGGCTCTGGAGGACAAAAGCTAATAAGTCAGCACCTTGGAACAATTTGAACAAAAGAAGCTGATGTGGGCACATTTTTGGCCATTGGGATGAATTGTATGGCAGTATTGCTATGGAAACAAGACGAAAGTCTTCAAGCGAGACAGTACCAAGCATTTAACAAGTGGAGATCTGTGAATCTCTGGCACCTGGTGGTGTATATGTTTGATCTGTGAACAGTGAAGGGAAAAAGTTCAAGGACCAAAGTCTATTCCCAGCTTGCCAATTCATCACTGTTATCGTATATAGCTAGTGATTGTTCTTGCTGTGTTTGAAAGTGGGTTCCTATGTGCTGAAGATAAGAAAGGAAGAGTGGGAAAAAAAAGAGTGAAGGAAGTGACTCACATGGACTTGCTGCTAGGAATGCTTCAAAGTAGCTTGGGACCACTTCAGATTTGAACTATGGAGAGATAATATTTAATAACCCAACCCTCTTAAATTTACACTTATGTGTCCATGTTTTGTGCTTTTGTTAGACAGACTGGGTAACATAATACATAGCTCTCCATATTCTTTCTGTGGCAGCAAGTCTTCATAATGTAGAACAGATGTCATAAGATGGAGGTATCTTCACGTCTGTTCTTGAGGCACAATTGTATGCTGCCATTTTGATTAGTTGACAATGGCAGCTATAACTTAATTGGAAGACATCCACTTTTACAAGCTACAGTTCGCTTCATTTAAAGAATATTTTAATGTCAAGGAATGGATTTGCTTAGGGCATTCAACCAGAGATGTGCCAGGTGAATGTGTGTGTGTAAATGTGGGAGGTATCAATTCCACTCACTTCTTTCCCCCTTTTCCTTTTATTTCTTTCTAAGATTCTTTTTCTTTTCCTTTTTCTCTTTCCCCTTTCTCTACTCAATAGACTGGTGAGTGAGGGACAGAAAAGCCTTGCCAGAAATTTCTGAGCTGACAGTTTACAGAGTGCTTTTGAAATTAGGCCAAGTCTACATGTATTCCAAGGGCTCCAGATTGCCCACTCATTTCCAGAAATTACTTTATTGCCAGCAACTACATGGATATATCTAATGCCAGTGATGATACAGTGCTTCTCAGACCTCATAATTACTATTATATAGCCACCCATACCCTTTTACTTCTGTTACTTAAAGAGGAAAGAATACATTTCCACCTGCTATTTCAAGAACAAAAAAGGTTGTTGATTGCCTTGGGCAACAGTTTGTAGAAGTGTTTGAAACATTTGTTTGAAACTCCCAGAATTTTGGTTGGTGTATTCTGAGAGTTGTGCTTGAAAGTCATGCCTCCTACCATCAGCCCTGCCCATTGTTTTTTAAAAAGAAATTGAATTGGGTGTGCCATTTTAAATCCCTGCAAAAAGTATCAAAGAATGAAACATATGCATTTCATAAGAAGAGTCCACATTTGTGGTTTAGATTTTAACGTATTTGATTTTTCATAGATACATTTAAAATGCTATTTCCAGTAATCTCTAGATCTTCCAGATCTTCTATGGCCAAATTCCTCCAGTTATGCTGGAAGAACTAGATATTTCTACAGAGAATATCTCATTAGGAATCTCTATGTTCTCATTAGGATCTCTCTATTAAGTCCTCCAATGTGATTCTATGGCCAACTTCCTCAAGTCATGCTGGAAGACCTAGGCTGAATCTACACTGCCATATAATCCCGATTATCTGATTTGAATTGGATTATGAGTCTACACTGCCATTGGGCTCGGGCTGTGGCGCAGGCTGGAGAGCAAGCCAGCTGTAACCAGCTGCAATGAATCACTCTGACCAGGAGGTCATGAGTTCGAGGCCCGCTCGGAGCCTATGTTTGTCTTGTCTTTGTTCTATGTTAAAAGACATTGAATGTTTGCCTATATGTGTACTGTGATCCGCCCTGAGTCCCCTTCGGGGTGAGAAGGGCGGAATATAAATGCTGTAAATAATAAATAAATAAATAATAATGTGCATTTCATATGGCAGTGTAGATGGGGCCCTAAATATTCTTAAAGAGGTTTTCTCTTAGGTAAAAAAATAGCAATTTATTTTTTGTGTATTTTATGTATTTTAAATTGTTTTAATAGTTCTGATTATTGATTTTTAAAACTTCAAATGTTTAATCCTATGTTAATACTTTTGTGTTTTAGGTTTTAATTCATACATTGCTATGCTGTTTTATTGTTAGTAGTTTTGAGTCTTCTTTGGCAGAAAAAAGTGAGGTATAAATACTACTACTACTACCAATAATAATAATTTTACTCTTTCATTTTTACAGGGGTCCTGTGTATTTAATCCCAGTGAATGTGGAAGGATGACTGTATAAGTCTAAAATGTATGTATTGTCACACTTTTCCAGATCTTGATGTAATTCCAACCTTGCCCTTGATGTTCCTGAAATTGGCCTCCTCCTTAATGAGCCTGACATTATGGGAGGTCTTCTTTTCATACGTCCCTCTTGGTATAAGTGAAGACTTCTTGCTATCTTGTGTCAATTTCAGTGCTACTGAGCTTAATTCAACAAATTAGTCATCGTGGTGAGTGTTCCTTCTTGTTAAACTACTTGTTAGTTTGAGGTTTTATAGAGTATAGATCAGTTTCCTTTGCAGCCATGAACTTTGCTGACTCAAAGAAAAGTGATCTTGAACAGTCCCCAAGACAGATGTAGTTTTCCTGCCTTAGTGCATACAAATCGCAACCTATAACCAATTAAACATTTATTTTCTCTCTTTTTTGCAGTAAACATAATTCTAATTCAAAATGTCAATACAGAGCTTTTCACTTTTCTATACTGTCTGCATCCCAACAAGTTGATGTGGAGAGTTAATAAAACGAAGACATCTGGACTGGTTAATTGAGCTACACCTATTCACTTTACACAACACGCTGTATTTTACATACTTGTGTTATGTGTTCTAAAAGTAAATGCTTTCTATTCATACATTTATAAATTTATATTGCAGTTTTATGTAATTCATATTTGCTCAGGATTCATACCAAGAGAAAATGGGAAGACCTCTGGCTTGGCTCAGAATAGGTGAAACATCTTTCCAGGATGCTTGCTAGCAGGTCTGATTGAATCTTATTCCTGAGCTACACCTGTGTTTATACTTTGTTATTTATTTATTGCATTTGTATGCCACCTTGCTACCAGAGAGGGACCCAAGGCACCTTCCAAAACTGTCATTGACAGCTTGGAAAGTGTGGATAAAGAGATGCTAGTGGAAGACTCAGTGGTAGAACTGGAGCCAGCAGTACCCAGCAGCTCCCTCAGCCAAGCTCTGAAGTAGCACCCATGGAAGGAGCTACTACTTCTCAACCTGCAGAACAAGTGCAAGTGAGTTCCTCTGAGCAGACTGATGAAGAGTCAACTGTTCTAGCTTTCATGGGTACCTGTGAAGAGAGAGGTCTCAGCTGCACAGTTCCTAGCTGAGAAGCGTACCAGCAATAGGTAACACCTATAGACTTAAGATTTAAGGAGCTCAAGGGTGGCACCTTGATGCTGGCTGCAATGTCAGTTCTAGAAGCTGCAACCTTGGACTCTTGCTATCTTGTATTCCTGAATTTTGGACTTACTCTTGGGCCTTGGCTTATGGATTATGATTTCAACCTTGTACTCTGAACATATAACAGCTGGTATTCAGCTTCTCTGTTGTGTATCCTGCTAAAGTTTGCATCTGTGTTGGACTACCAGCTTGATCTGGGGCTGTTGACTAAAGCTCTGCTGGTATGATGAAGGTATGGCTAATATTCCCTGATAGACCAACACAATCCAGTAGAATGGCTGATGTTGTCAGATGGCAAGTCCTATTATCCTGATCAGTGGCCATGCTCATGGAGGTTCATAGGAGTTGGAGCTCAGGGCCCCTCTACACTGCCATTAAATCCAGAATATCAAGCCAGATAATCCACATTATCTGCTTTGAACTGGATTAACTTCAATTAGTCCAATGCTTGGCAGCCTTGCTTCTAACTGGAGCTAATCATAGGAACCCACCTGCTTCCTATGCTGTTGGCTGCCATTTACCTTCTGGACCCAATTCAAGGTGCAGGTGATCATCTACAAAGCCCTGGATGGTTTGGGACCCTCCTACCTTTGTGATCACCTCTCCCCCTACGAACCTGCATGATCTCTTCATTTGTCGGGGGAGGCCCTCCTCTTGCTCCCACCTCCATCAGAAGCATGGTTGGTGGGGACGAGGGAGAGGGCCTTCTCTGTGGTGGCCCCCCGGCTCTGGAACTCGCTCCCCAGGGAAATTAGGCAAGCCCCCCACCCTGGTGGCATTCAGGAAGAGCTTGAAAACCTGGCTCTTCACACAGGCCTTTGGATAAAGATTGCCCTTCCCCACAACAATCATGTTTCATGACCATTTCTGCACCGGTTGCACTTTTTCCTGGTTAATTTGATATTGACTCAGGGTTTCTCCCATCCCATATAGCTCTCCCATGAATCTTCAGCACTTTATCAGTTACCTCGAGTTTACAACTTTTATAAGGTGCACTTTACCTAGTCTGTTATTACAACCTCGTTGGTTTTAATTTCATGTTTTATTAAGTCTGTTTTTTATTTCACAAGTTATGTTTAAATTTTATAATTGTGTATGTTTTTGTCTATTGATGTAAGCCACCCCAAGTCCCCTTCGGGGGAGATGGAGGTGGGGTATAAATTTATTATTATTATTATTATTATTATTATTATTATTATTATTATTATCGGAATTTACACTGTCATATAATTCAGTTCAAAGCAGATAATCTGGATTTTATACAATTGTATAGAAGGGGGCTCAATAATATGTGAACGGATACAGGATGCTCACCCCAATTTATATACAAGGACGATTACCCTGTGAAAATGAATTGCATTTGCCACAAGTCAACATGTGACTTGAAAGCACACACACACACACATGCATTTTTCCTTGGCAAGAAAGAGCTGTTCGGCAGTGGAACTCTCTGCCTCAGTGTGTGGTGGAGGCTCCTTCTTTGGAGGCTTTTAAGCAGAGGCTGAATGGGCATCTGTTGGGGGTGCTTTGAATGAGATTTTCCTCCTTCTTGCAGAGGGTTGGACTGAATGGCCCATGAGGTCTCTTCCAACTCTACGATTCTATGATTCTATATACGAGGGCACTGTGAATCAGTCAGTTCCGATTTACTATATCCAAGCCAGTGCAAGATTCCTGGGGTTAGGATCTTGTTGGTTCTCGATTGTAGTAGAACAATCCACAATCCATATGTAGTATATTTTTTTAGTGTTACAATGTGGTAAGCAGGAAAGATAGGGGAAGCAGTCTCTGCTGTTGTCTGGAACGTAGTTGGCTCTTGGATAGGTGGTTTCCTCTAAGCCTTGCTTTCCACTGGGTCCTCAAATCTAAAGACTTTCTGGGAAGGCTGCCTTGGAAAGCTATCTGTGTGAGAAAGGCAATGTTCCAAGGCAGCCTTCCCAGAGCACTCTTAGCTTCAAGGCTATTCAGGATCTGGCAGCTTTCTCTTCAGATAATTCAAGCCCCCACTATTGTGCACACAGCTCTCATTGGCCAACAGTATCCCAGCCAATAATGCAGTATCCAAAGACAAAAACATAATGAATATTATCAGGAAGCTGTCATTTAAAAATCTTTGTAGTGTAAGTAGGAACACCATTGCTGTAAAAAAATTCAACAAATTACAAAAACGAAAATCCATGGAGGGAAAGCAGTTAAGATTGGTGCTTCTTTCCTCCTTGACTTCAGTGAACTCTTCTCATAATTCTTTAGTTACAGAGCTCTGTTGTTCTTTATTTACAGTAATATACAGATTGTAGGGGGCATTATTGATGTGACAGATACCTTCAGAACTAAACATGAAACCAAAACCCAGCAAGGATGCACAGACACATAGTGAAAAAAATAC
Source organism: Anolis carolinensis (assembly GCF_035594765.1). Classification (NCBI taxonomy): domain Eukaryota; kingdom Metazoa; phylum Chordata; class Lepidosauria; order Squamata; family Anolidae; genus Anolis; species Anolis carolinensis. The sequence continues at coordinate 217,341,441 of NC_085844.1, read as the reverse complement.
TGCACACACAGCTTCCTAATGATTTTATCCACAGGGATATTACTCTGATTCTTTAGTGTTAATACAGTCTAGCATTATTATATGGCTTGGCAAACCATCACCTGCAGTGCTGAGACCTCCAACAGCCTCATATAGAGTAATAGCACAGCATCTCTATGAAACTGAGTACACATGGGGCAAGATTCAGATTATATTAGCCATGCTTTAGGTTTACTGAGTTATGTGGAAGCTAAATTAGTCATTACAATGGAGATTGAAGCATGGCTGACTTACTCACTGACATTAAGATAGACAAAAAAAAAAGAAAACGGGTTCCCTGGAACTACAAAGACAAGTATCCGCTATTACAATAATACAGAAATTGTTTTAGATGTCATTAAACCTAAATTTAGTTCAATACATCAATATGAATATAGATATAAAAGGCGTTGCTAAACAATCAAATAAATACACTCCAATATGAGTGTAAAGGAGGTAAGCAATGGTGGATGCCAATGCGGCAGTCAATCAACACCAATGTTAAGTCTGAATTTTAAAGGAGCTGTCCAAGGCAGTAACCCATATTAGAATTAGATCTCTGCATCTTGGATAATGTATTTGAATTTCGGTTTAAAACCCAGAGTGAATTCAATGTCCCAGTAACGTCAGAGCACAAACAATAACAGAACCCTATCTAATACAACTGCAAGTCCCACTGTGTGGCTGTTGTTGGTGTCAATAGAGACATTGTCCTACTGTTAAAAAAAAACCTTTTCCAATCCCAGAATATTCTTCCTTCCCCATGAAAGGCATGATTAGGGACAGCAATGAAAGGTCAAATACAGTGTAAGTGAGACAGCATGATCTAATGGTTGATTGCTCCTCTCTTCTCTGTAGCAATTGCATTAGACGCTGATAAAGAACAGTGAAGGATTTCCAACTGCAACTCTGCACACTGAATGTAATATCTGATCTATGGACTTCTTTATAGTTTATCAAGGAAATGAAGCTGGGGAGGAAAAGGTTGTTTAGAATGAAACATGTGAATTTTCTTTGGACTTTACCCATTCTCTACTCCTTCTTATAAACAAGACTCTTGCTTTTTGGCACTATGTAATTTTTTTCCTTTGTCCAATCATCTTTTCCTTTTTTATCCTACAGTAAGTTCACTGAGGAGTCAACATTTCATAACTGACCTTTCTCCTTCACAAATTGGAATTTGTGAATAAGTCCATGAAATGCCACAACAACGACTAGGAGTGTTTTGTAAAGGGTATTTGAAATATTTGAGAAAATGATTGAAAAACATGTTTCTTCATTGACATGAAGCCTTGAGAAGAACTACTCTGGATTAATAAATTCAGGAGTTAGTCTGCACAAAATTTACACATAGTATTGTTGCAATCAAAGATAGCCTTTTTTGCACAAGAATCAGTATTTTCAGTGCAAAAAAAGCCACATGTGAATTTTGCACAGAACAAGTCTATATTGTAGCATTTTCAGTGCAAGCAATTTCTATGCTGAAAATAATATAGCAGTAGAGAAATATTATTTTCTGTGCAGAAAAAAGGTGTGACCTGTGATGATGATGATTTCCTGGGATGTTACTGGACTGCAAGTCTCATATGCCTAAGCACCATATTCAATGGTTCAAATTAGGGGTGTTACCAGAGAAACGTGCGAAATACAACAAGGGGGGGGGGGTTAGGGAAAAGAGTTGGAAATGTGGGGAGCCCAAGGGTACTTTCATGCACATGTGGTGGAAGTATAAATTGGTGAAGAAATTCTGGTATGAAGTATACAGAAAAATGGGAAAAATACTGCAACTGAAATTTGAATTTAAACTGGAATACTTCCTGTTAGGAATTACAGATTTCCAAACGGACAAAAATACAGGCAAGCTGCTATTTCATCTCACAACAGTGGCAAGGATAAACCTGGCCCAAGTATGGAAATCAAAAAATGTAATAACTATTGAAAAATGGATTCTGAAAGCATTAGATATTATGAAAATGGATCTATTGACACAGAAACTTGCACAGAATAGATCAGCATCAAATAGAATGAACTGGAATAAATTCATAGACTTCTTAGAAAAAGAAAAGATTGATATACATGTAAAATTTATTAAAGAAAGCCGAAGGACCAAAGTATTATACTATATTAATATCAATGAAGATTTAAGAAATAGGAACTGCAGCCCCGAGTGAACTGGAAGTTCTAGGGAGAAACTTTGTTCTTTTCTTTGTTTATCTATTTTTTTTCTATTTTCTATTTTTATTTTTCTCCTCTTCTCTATAGCTCTTTTCCCTTACTCTCGCTGGGAACAATTACAAAGTGCGCACACTATGTATTATCTTTTTATTTCTACTATCCTATAAATTACATGTTCCTCCACTTTTATTGTAAGAAGAAAAGATAGCTTTCTACTCTATTCATTTAATTTTCTTTTTTATCCTCAATAAAAATAAATTAAAAAAAAGAAAAAATGAAAAAATGATGGGTGTTACAGTCCTACAATATCTGGAAGGCTATAATTCCCAATTCCTAGTGCCTACGTTGTTGCTTTGTTTATTAATGAACTTACATTTTTTTCTGCTCCATATAATGTCACCATTTTCAGTGTAATTCACACACCAAGTAACCATGTTTTTATGACTCAGTAAAATACACTTTTTAATAAAACAATAAGAATAAAACAAAGTCCAGTCTGTATGAATCGAACAGTAATTGCCAAAAAATCAAAATAGGTATCCCTTAGTCATATATTATGTTTGCAATGAGCTTTCACATTTGCTCTGCTATTTTCCATTGGAAAAGAATAATGGAAAACTCACAACCAACTAACCACAGCAACAACCCATTTTGGTTTGATTCTATAAACTGAAATGCAAAGAGCAGTTTATAGGGAATGGCAAATATGTTATACAGCTCACAATGAAATGCAGAGGGAATAAAAGCATTTCATTAAAAACTTTCAGTGCTATAAGAGGAGATAAGATGAAGTAGCAAAAAAAATCATTGCCTTAGCCATGTATTACAAACTTTTAGCACTTTTGTCTGGCATAAGCTGTCTTTCTTTGCAGTAACATGGCAGAAGTGTCAGCTACTTATTTGCTACCAAAACATAATTATAGTGTGTGTGTGTGTGTGTGTGTGTGTGTGTGTGTGTGTATATATATATATATATATATATATATATATATATATATATATAATATTTTATGTATCCTTCTTTCATATACATAAGGATTGTTGTTGTTTTGATATCATTTAGTTCATCGTGTAAAACATAAAGCAATAGATTAACATTTTAAATATTAAATCCCCATGTTGGAATATTCTTTTTTCCCCTCCAGGACATTTTTGAAGGGTTCCCAGGCTTTCTTGAATATTGAACGGTCTTTTATCTGAAGATATCTTGCCTAAATGTCCATTTCAACTATTTCAGATCAAGAACATCTTAAAAACTTTTCCAGCACATTGTTGGAACAAAGTGGTGGTTCAGGGACTATATGCACAGAGAAAAGGCAGCCATTCTATATGCATATACCTAGGAGTTAGCTACATTAAATATGTATCTGAGTTCAGATATGTATGATCAAGGACACATCTTGTATTTTTTAATATTTTAAAAAGCAAAACCTGCATGTATTCAAGAAGATTTTTCATTACACACACACACACACACCATCATATACACATATATGGCGGGCACACACACATACAAATACATATGTGAAAAAACATGCATGCTCACAAGATTTTCAGACCAATTCATTATGCTTTAAAAATCCTCAGCATTTGGCTATTCAAGCCTCCCTGGCTTTATGAGATCCAACATAAGCCTGGAAAAAATTGTCATTTGATTGCATGCATTTTCTCTGAAGCTGGCTTTATACAGCTTGAGGCTTTGCTTCATATGAGAGGATGACGAGAAAAACATCTGCAGCCTCCATTAGATATTAGTTTGATTGTGCTCCTTATAGAAAACTGGTGTACACAAGAATGAGATGATGAGTACATTTAGCAGCGGACTGCTTTCACTACTACTTTCAATGATCCATCCATATGATTTTTCAAAGGGTAGCTGTGTAGATTAAAACAATAGAACTGGAAGGTACGTTGTGCACCATTTAGTACTATTTATTGCCAATGCAAGAAACCCACAGCTAAGGAGCCCCAACAGATGGCCTTTCAAACTCTGGTTAAAACCTTATAATAAAGGAGAAAGCTACTTTCCAAGACAGCTTCATATAATGTCAGGATTTTCAGTGTAATTCACACAAATTTGTTGCTGTTGTTGTTCTGTGCTTTCAACTTTGTTGTCATTGTTGCTCTCAAATTTGTTGTTGTTGTTCTATGCTTTCAACTAATTTCTAACTCATGGCAACCTTCAGGTGAATTTGTCTCAAGGTTTCTCGGCAAGATTTGTTCAGAGGTGGTTGTCTTTGCTTTACTCTGAGACTGAGAGAGTCTGACTTGCTCAAGGTCACCCGGTGGGTTTCTATGGCCAAGCAGGGATTTGAGACCTGATTTCCAGAATTGTAGTAAAGTGCTCAAGCCACTACACCATGCAATGTGAGAAAATTTTCATAATTTTTAGACATCTCATATTTTAATAATTATAAATCCAGTTTTTTGGTTCTATTCCCTAAGCAGAAGAAAATGAGCTTGTACCATTTTCTACTTCATAGCCTTTCAGATATTTGAGGATGATTATTACCAGTATATTCCATCTCCCTTATGGTAAACATTTTGCCTTGGCAAATTATGCCCCAGAGATCCTTAAATACCACAACAAGCTTGCTCCATTTTCTACTTGATCTTCTTTCAGATTATGTTCCCCTTATCTCATTTTAGTGCTCTGCCATCAATTTGCTTAGATAGCTACCACATATCCCTTACACTCAACATATATCACCTCATCATTGATGCATGTTTGAAAAACATGCTTCTCTAATGTGTGTACTATAAGGATGCCCACCTTTTACATATTACCCCATTTTTTTTATTTTTTTTTATTAATTTATCAATCAAAATGTATAAGTATACATTCTTTCCTCATTTTACAATATTTCTTTCCTCATTTTACAATATTTTACAATATCTTAGACATATCATATTGTATACAATCTGACAGTAAAAAAATCAAGAACACCTTTAAACGTATTTCTTATCAGTTTTTAACTTTTCCATTACAACTTTACTACATATCCCTCTACTACATGTTTTATCTACTTATACATGTTTTATATTGTTGTTGTTGTTGTTGTTATTATTATTATTATTTACATCATTAATTTATCAATCAAAATGTATAAGTATATGTTCTTTCATCCTTTTACATTGTCTTAGACATATCATACATATCATATTGTATACAATCCAACAGTAAAGAAAAATCAAAATCAAAGATATTTTTAAGAATATTTCTTATCAGTTTTTAAGTTTTCCATTATAACTTTACTACATTTCTCTCTACTACACACTTTTTATCTAGTTATATTTTTATCTACCTCCCCCCCTTCCCCTTACTTTGTGCCCCCCTTTACCAAAACCAGCCAACTCATATTGTTTCACAAGTCCAAAATTTCATTGCCTCTGTTGCTGGCTTGTACCCCTTGCCCTCATTAAAAATATACTCAATAAATTTTCCCCATATTTTTTAAAAATCTGTTTGTTTCGATATTCCCTTTTTAATTTTAATATTGCAAGTCAGCTTGTCACTAATAGCTATGTTCCAAATTTCCCTGAACTACGAGTGGTCGCCTAATAGAATATTAACAATTTTTCTGCAGTTATCAAATTAGATACCTAACTCCCATTAGATTAAATCTGATTGATAAAAAAAATACACAAACAGTGCTGGAGAGGCTGTCAGGAAATTGAGTCATATCCCCATATGTGGTGGTCATGTAAAAATATCCAAAAATTTTGGGAAATGATATTTAAAGAAATAAAAGCAATAATAAAAATAGAAATAGAGAATACACCTAAATCAACATTATTACTTATGCATGACAATACAATCCCCACACAAGAGGAGAAAGAATTGGTTTCTAATTTGGTTTCTAATTTGACACTATCCCAATTTTAGCAGCTATTCTGGGCAATTCTGGTAATTTTTATTATATCTTTTTTTCCCAATTCTGTTAATGAAATTACTGTTATGGTGGCAAAAGAAGTTGGCTTCTGTACCCCATCTTAATAGAATCAAAATGGTAAGATAACACGAGGGCTGTCCAGTCCAACCTCTTTCCTTGTGGTAATACACAAACAAAGCACTTCCAATAGATGTCCATCTAGCCTCTGTTTAAAAATCTCCAGAGAAGGATACACCACTATACTCAGAGGACATCCTCCAGCGTGCACATTTGCTCTGTGTACATATTGGCCTTAAATTATGAACTCCTGGTGAGGTTTCACTAATGGGACTGTTATTTCCCTTGATCTGTATACTGTACTTCTGTTTATGCAGCGTACAATGGCATTGGCTCCTCTTCCCTCCCACCACATCACATTGTTGATTCATGTTTTGCTTGTAGCCTATTAAGATCATTAAATCCTTTTTACAAGGACTACTGTCAAGCCAGTTGTCACCCATCCTGTATTTGTTATCTGATTCTCCCGGCCTAAATGCAGAACTCAACATTTATCCCTGTTGATATTTATTCTGTTTGCACTGGTCCAGTTCTCCAGACTTCTAAGGTCATCTTGAAGTCTGATTCTTTTTCTGCGATATTACCAATCCCTCACAGTTGGGTGTCATCTGTATAGGGAGTCCCAGAAAAATGTATAAATCTTTAAAAGGATTAATGATTCCAACAGCAGAGAATAGTCTCAAAATGGCAAAAGCAACTTTTAAGTGATATTTGCAACTCTCCAACAATGGCAGCAGTGCACTGCTATACTAGGCTAACTATCTGAATGTTTTAAAGAAAGATGTAATTTAAAATGAAATTGATAATTCTGATCAAATCATTATTATTAGTATTAGCATAACCCTCGTATGTGCTGGACTTACAGAAACCTATTGAAATGAAGGACATATATGGTCATGCTGGAATACTTACAAAATACCCAAAGAGGCCATTTTGTTGGAAGTGGGTAAATGAAACCATGAGCACTGGTTCTGTGAAAACAACAACAACAACAACAACAACAACAACATTATTTTTCTATCCCCCCTTCATCTCCCCAAAGGGACTCGGGGTGGCTCACACAGGGCCAAGCCCAAAAACAAATAATAAGCAAAGTAAAATACATGTAAAAACAGCACCTTCAACCAGATACAATGCATTAAAAACAAATAATACAATATAATAACAGTAAAACAGTAAAACTGTAAAAACCAATTTAAAACATAGGATAATAACATGGAAGGACCACCATTTAGGAAAAATGGAATAAAATGGTAGGGTGGTCTAGGCAAAAGTGAAAAGATGTGTATTATAGTGCCATTTGGGGGCGTAGAAGGACAAAGTGCTCAACATTCTCAGCGAGAATTGGAGTGAGATTGGGCTTCAAGCTTCTTCCAGGAGAAAGTGGAATAAAGTGTGAAACATAGTGAAATTCATTTAAGTGGAGTTGCACTGAAAAGGTGGGGTTGCATTGTAAATGTGGTTTCTCTCAAAGAAGCAAATTAATTTGGGCCCTTATAATTCCAAATGGCTCTTATTTGTTATATTGTTTATTAAAATATTTATATCCTGCCCTATATGATGCCATCTCAGGGAAGTGTAAAATCTTTATAAATGAAATAGCACAAACAATAACAACAGTCTAGTTCAAAAGCCTCTTAAACTCACTGACAAATTAAAACAGGCTAAAATGTTTAAAACATGTGCATAAGTCTTTTGGATCCCAAGCTTTAATAAACAGCCATTTTTTAACTTGATGGCTAGATGAAGCCAGCATTTGTGCTGATTCGGGGGAGGTCTCTCCACAACTGGGATTCGACAGCTATGAAGGTCCTCTTTCACGTGAAATTTTGAAAAAAAAACATAGGGTTATTACAAGGTTTGAAATTGAAATTTCATATCAGTAGCATATCTTCTTTTTTGCTTGTAAGTCAACAGGCAACTCAGAAGATACACGCACATATATGCTCAGACCTATGGCAGAAACCCAGTGATCTCATCTGCCTTTCATATGAATCTAAAACTTCACAGTTAGCTTTTCTTGAACCTTCTCACAGGTGCACACATCCTTTAATACTATCCCACCTCCCTCCCTTTTTCATCTATTCCTTTTGAATAAGTTGCAGCTTACATCCCAGTCATGAGTGTCTTCCCATCAGATTTCAGTAATGCCTTTTGAATATTATCTCAGATTGCTTATTTCTGATGTTCTATGCACTGTATAGAGCCATCTGACACCATGGTTCATTCCTTCCAGTTGCTTCCTTGAAGATTAGTCAAGTATCAAAGGACAGTTTGAAGGGAAAAGTCAGAGGGTGATCAGGGAACCAAGATAAGATAAAACCATGCTGAGGCAGAAGTATTCTCAATCAGTGAGAATTTTAGAAGTTGCTGTTAATCAATTTGGACTCTAACAAGAAAGCAGATTAATCATGGAAACAGCATTCTGAGTCTACCAACTGGTTTTTATTTGCTTTTGAGTGTCTTCAAGTAATTTCTGACTTATGGTGAGTCTAAGGCTGGTTCTCCACAAGCACTATAATACAGTTCAAAGCTAACTTGAGGGTGGGGTATTTATGAAATGTACACCCCCAATGCATGCTGCATCATGCATTATGCATCAAGCCAAAACAGTGCATTAAAAAACTATGTGAAAGTCCAAAACAAGCTAGATAGCACACTGCAGCTGTCCAGAATATACCCCATGCAGAGTTTGAAAGTGGCACTGGAAAATGTGGAGTGCTTGTCAGAACACTCCTAGCACAGAAGCCCTTTGAAAATGCCAAAACAGAGCTGTTCTGGAGATAAACAATTACTCCTCCTGGAGAGAAAACATACAATTATCATGGGAACTCTTACTTTCTGCCTCTTTTTCTCATTTCCTGTGTCCTGCCATGGTCCAGCTCTGATCTCAAAGGGACATTGGTGCATTTTAGCTAACTGGTTTAAATAATGTCCAGCATTTTACAGCAGCTCTCTAGCCGTACTGTGGTTTCTGAGTTTGGTTTGATCTGCATTTAGCTGATTTTTGTGTGTGTGTGTCAGGAGCAACCGGAGTTGCTTCTGGAGTGAGAGAATTGGCCGTCTGCAAGGATGTTGCCCAGGGGACGCCCGGATGTTTTGATGTTTTACCATCCTTGTGAGAGGCTTCTCTCATGTCCCCGCATGGAGCTGGAGCTGAAAGAGGGAGTTCATCTGCACTCTCCCCGGGTGGAATTCGAACCTGGCAGCCTTCAGGTCAGCAACTCAACCTTCAAGTCACGAGGCTTTTATCCCCTAGGCCACCGGAGGCTCCTAGCTGATACTGTGGCCACTATCCCAGCCTTGAATTGGTTCCTGGGGTGTTTGTGTAAACATTGCACAGCAAAATGAGTTCATTTTAATCCACTTCCAAACTGGGTTATAGTGTCTGTATAAAACCATGCTCAGCCTGAATGCTGAAATTTGTACCATTACTATGTTGTTAATTAAATTTCTCTTTGATTTACAAATGCTCTCATTCTTGAACACTAAAAGGGGCATTTTTCCTTGTATCAGATGAACTATATAGTTTTGGGGTTGAGTCTTTTATCAAATGAACTGTGAGGACAGCTAAAGCTATTTTCATTCTTAAACTAAGCCAAAGACTGACATCCAGCAGTAGTTTGTCTCCCCAGGGCCATGTGACAGATCTGGAGCACACAGCCGAGTCAAACAAACTTCCAAACAACTTATGCATCCTATTAGCCTCAACCCCAAAAATACAAGCTCAGTAATGTCTGTTTCACTGGTTCCATGCAAAATACTCTATTGATTCCTCCTGTTCACCTTCTCATTTAAGTGAACAGGAGGAATCAGCAGAGTATTTTGCATGGGGCCAGTGGAAAAACATTACTTATCACCTATTCAGAGGGGGCTTGGGAGGTGTTCTAGTCCAGTGACGGATAGGCACGTTGCCCATCCCATGATGTTGCTGAACTTCCAGTGGAGGCCTCACCTTCAAATGGAGGGGAAGCATCATACAACACTTCCCTCACAACACAGATCCTTGCCCTGAGGGCAACACGTCTCATGCATGATGGGGGAAGCATCATCACGAGGGAGAAGCACGCAGAGCAATGGATTCTCTCTACTGCCTTTCTTTTCTAAAGTGAAGTAGGACGCTTCACCTCTTCTTTGTGATAAGGTTATTAGTGAGCTTGTAGTTTTGGGGTTGGGGCTAATTGGCTAATATAAATTTGAGACTAATGACCTCATCACACTAGCCAAATTCAGCATTTTAGGATGGTTACAGCCTGTTTTGGGGATGGAACCCCACCCCGGTCATCACATGACATTGTGTGACTTTTGGTGGCGGCCCCATCCCCAACTAGGATGGAAGTGTTTTTGAACACTTCTCTCCCAACACGGGAGCCTTTGTGTGTTGTTTCCAGTTTAGGCTACACTTCCCCCATGAGATGGGAGGATCATTGCCATGCTGAAGTGGCATGTGGGGTGACATTTCACCACCCTTGCTGGTGAAATAGCATTGGGGGGGGGGGCTCCTCCATGTGATAAGGCCCTAATTGTCTCTTCCATATATGTTTAACTATCACAACATAAGAGACTTGGGTGCAAATTCAAGTTACACATCAAATCACTAAGTGACTCAGTTTAGCCTACTTCACCACAATCTTGTGATGATGATTGGGAAAACCTCTACATATGCTGCTGGGATCTGTTTAGAGAAAAATATGATATAAATGTGATGAACAAAATATTTCACTGTGTGTTCATCCATGCCTTATTCACAGCTAAATGGGATTATGAATTGAAATGTACGTAAATGTGCTTTAGAGGTACAAGCAACCGAAGATACTGTCTGCCCGAGGGAAAGAAAAGAGAAATCTTATTCCAATAGTGTCTGAATCTTTTCTCATTATTGATGATAGCAGAGGATCATCCACCTTCCTGAAGGAAGCAACCTAGCTTAGGGAAGGCAGAACTATCCCATTAAACTGTATCATTGGGAAGACGAAACATAAAGAAAAAGCCAACAAGCTACTGCTATTGACCCATCCACATTATCTATCACCATCTTCTGTCACGAAGGTTGAATAACTCTTTAATATGTCCATGTGACATCCCCACTTTACTTTTACATGAATGGTACAGTGGTTTAAGCATTGAACTGTAACTGTAAAATAAGGTTCAAATCCCCATTTGGATATGAAAGCCAAAGGGTGACTTAGGTAAATCAAATTCTTTCAGCCTCAAAGGAAGGCAATGGCAATCATCATCTGGACAAATCTTGCCGAGAAAACCTTGTGATAAGTTTACTTTAGGGTAGCCATAGGTCGGAAATACTTGAATGTCGAAAACAACAATGAAGTAATTGATGGGCAACTAAAACAGGGCAATGGAGGCATTAAAAAAACTCAATCCAATTGGAGTGTGAACCACCCAGGAAGCAAAATGGGGAGAATTAAATTCAAGCTTTACTTGGTGAAGAAACAGCCTGGGGATTATGGAATAAACTTAGATGAGTGGGATCAATAAAGGACAAACGACACAGTAAGGTAATGGGAAGCACTGCAAGATAAATTAGAGAGGGTTGCCCAGAGGTTATGGTGGCCAGCAAGCAATGCATTAAAAAACCAGGCAAGTGGGACTAGCCAGGGAAAAAAACCTAATTAAAAGTATAGAAAAGCAGAGCCATGGTGTAAAACATATAAGAAGAGAGGAGGCTTTGCAGAAAGATTATAGGGTGTAATGAAAGGAAAGGTGCCAGGGTGATAACAAGAGGCAAGGTTGAGAATGGAAAGGCTGTAACTTCACACAAGGCTCAGATAAATAATAAAGACAAGTTTTCACAGGTACATGCAGAGCAAGGGAAGATTGAAAGAGCCAGGAGGTTATATCAGAGGAAGCGGACAGACTTATTGGTAGTAGAGGCAGAGGCACCACTGTAATAAGCCCAGAATATTGAATTCAAACAGCCGACAAAGAAAGATGTGCTGAAGAGCCTACAGAGGGAAAAATAAGAAACCCTCTAGATTTATTATTTTTGTCAGAAACATACATTTTGAAACCATCAAAACTGGCAGTGGAGTGGGTGTATCCTGTCTAGGAAAACACACATCAGTGAGTTTTCTGATGCCCCAACTTTTTTTTGGGGGGGGGGGAGATACCCACGCAAAAGAAAATGTGCATTTCAAAAATGCTCCTGGAACAAAATGCACTCATTTAAAAATTTTGCACACATACTTTAGTCACTAAGAAAACAGTAGCACATTAGGCATGAATACAGTTTGACAAAAATTATGCAAAAATTATACACAATTTCCTATGCAGGAAGAAAAACTTAATATGAAACAAGAATGGAATGAGGATGCCAGTGGGATACTGAGAAAAGAGAATTGGGTTGACTATGTTTTCACATCTCTAGTTGAGCCTTGAAGTCGTGTAAGGTTCCCCGTGTGCCTGCCTTCTGAAATAGGGGCATCCAGGTCCATGCACTTGACAGTGTACTCAACTCCTACAGTTTTAGATGGTGAGCAATAATATTAAGGCTTTCATCTTGGGACTTTGATCTTGGATTTATAATTGCATATATTACACTAACTGTATGCGTGCTAGGAAACTGGAAACACAGCTGAATCCTTTGTATCTTCAACGACACACATTTTCCCCATTTATGTATCTGTTCAGTATGTGTATCCCATTCTCCTTCAAGAAGTCCAATAGCTATTAGCCTGAAAACTATAAACAAAAATATCCCTCCAAACTGACAACAGATCATATTCTTCTTAATTAAAACAGCTATAAAATATTTCAAGTAGCAGAGTAAACTAAAAACCAAATAACGGCATCAACCCAGATTACTAGTTGATAAGACAGTCTACAAATTATGAACAAGATAGGTTCTGCAGGTTTGTTCTTAAGTTGAATTTGTATATAAGTCAGAACAGGTACATCTTTTAAGTGTAACTCCGGCCAAATATATATAAGCTTTAGACAGCATAGGGGTTAACACCCCTGTGGTGTTTGTTTTGCTGTCTGTGCCCCTGTTCAGAAGATTTCACCTCACTTTCTGTCCCTGTGGTAACTGGATTTTGAAAAATTTGACTTGCTGGGGAAACAAGGATTGGTGAGAAAGCCTCAGTGAAGACACCTTTTCCCCATGATAACTCTTTCAGGAGTGAATTTCCTCTTCTAGGAGTAGATTTCTCTCACTTCCTGTTGTCTCACCCCCATTCATAACTGTGAATCATTTGTAACTCAGATGTTTGTAACTTGGGGACTGCCTGTATATGATATGACTAAAAGCCTTTTTAAGGGGGAAGAAGTTTTCAATACAAAAAAACATTTTTGCACATTTTTGAATTAGAGTCAGAAGCATATGGGTTGGTCTCGTGAGAAAAACAAGGGAGCACAAATACCTGATATGCCCAAATTTGAAGACTGGTGGGGTGGGAGTGATTTTGTCATTTGGAAGCTGTATTTGCTGGGATTTATAGTTCACCTACAATCAAAGAACATTCTGAACTCCACCAATGATGGAATTGAACCAAACTTGGCACACAGAACTCCCACGACCAACAGGAAATACTGGAAGGGTTTGGTGGGCCTTGAGTTTGGGAGTTGTAGTTCACCTACATCCAGAGAGCACTGTAGTCATAAACAATGATGGATCTGGACCAAACTTGGCACAAATAATCAATATACCTGAATTTGAACACTAGTGGTTTGGGGAAAATAGACCTTGACATTTGGAAGTTATAGTTGCTGGGATTTATATTTCACTTACAATCAAAGAGCCCCTTGAACTCCACCAAACTTCCCTCACAGAACCCCCATGACCAACAGAAAATACTGGTCTTAGCAACCCCTCTGAATCCCCCTCACGACCCTCCCAGGGATCCTGACCCCTAGGTTGAGAAACGCTGATCTAGACAGTGAGGAATTGATTTTCAGTGAAATGGTAAGAAACAAAAGATTGCTTACCCATGTGCTGTATAATTTCCCCTATGATTGATTTCTCTAGGGTTACATATACAGTAGAGTCTCGCTTATCCAACCTCTGCTCATCCAATGTCTGGTATTATCCAATGCAGTCTGCCTCCTGCCCGGATTCACAGCTGTTTACAGGACTGAACTTTTTACAGATTTAACTTCCGACAATGTTGTTAGTGTAAGTTCTTTTTATGCAATTCTATCTTTATTTGTAGTCAATTTTTTTAGTAGTCAATATTTTTGTAGTCAATGTTTTCAATATATTATGATGTTTTGGTGCTAAATTCGTAAATACAGTAATTACTACATAACATAACTGTGTATTGAACTGCTTTTTCTGTTGATTTGTTGTAAAACATGATGTTTTGGTGCTTAATTTGTCAAATCATAACGCAATTAGACATTTAATAGGCTTTTTCTTTATCTAACATTTTTGCTTATCCAACGTTCTGCTGGATCGTTTATGTTGGATAACCAAGATTCCACTGTACATGTTTAGCATCATAGCCATGTGCCTGTAATGTTGAGGTTGAAAGGAGGGGAGTTACAAGAAAATTTGGAAAGTAATAATAGTAATAATTTTATTTCTTACCCGCCTCTCCTCATGGTTCGAGGCTGGTCACAACACATAGAACATTAAACCTCTTTCTGCTGTTTCATTCCTAAAACTTTCATTCCCAAAAGGTGTTTTCGCTATGAAAACATCCATAGAACTTTAGATGCACACATTTGAATGTGAAATGTACTTTGGCTTTACATGGGAATGGAAAATAAATTAAATTAAAACAAATTTATCCAAATGTAGACATGGTCTGTGATGCTATCTATGAAAGCATGCATGTATGAAAAAGAAACTAAGACATTTCTCCATTCTTAGCCTCACAAGTGGAAAATATGGAATGATGCTTCAATCTGTTTTAAAAAAAGGGAATCTGCTTCCTGGACTCAGTTCTCAGTCTGTTGAAAAAGTCAATTTTCAAGAAGATAATTGCCCTTGTAAAAATTGCAGTCTCTGCAAATATACCCTAAAGGGGAATAGGGGGCGGGTGGATTGGACTGGACATATTTGAAGCCTATGAACCATGGCAGAATCCCTCTTAAACTAATCATCTGTCTCAGTGTTCATGGAAGAGTATGGGAAACAGATGCTAGCAAGAAGATACATATCCCAGAGGGTAAAATTAGAAATGCACAAAGAATTCCAAGGCAAACTAGAAACAGGTGATCAAGTCATTAGATCTGTTTCCCACATGACAGAATTAAATTAAGGAGGATTTCTTTTAACTGTGAGGAGTTTGTGCACAGAAACACAACCTTTTGGTGTGCAACAACATTACTGTATGCATGCCTTCAAGGTGCCTGTTTATTTATGCCATATCATAGGATTCCCTTAGGCAAGGAATATTCAGAGATAGTTTTGTCATTTCCTCCTCTGAAATATAGCCTACAGTATCTGATATTTGTTACGGTTTCCCACCAAAGTACTACCAGAGCCAACACTGCTTAGCTTCCCAGATTAGACCAGATAAAGTACCTTTAGGCTATTTAGCCCATTCAGCAACATTAACTCCAAGAGCCATATCAGAATAGAAACATACTGGTTCCACTTCAGCATAATTGAATAAATATTGAATAAATAAATAAAAATTTCTCTGTTTTTGAGCATTTAAAGCAGGGCTTCTCAAACTTTTAAAGCAGAGGGCCGGTCCACAATCCTTCAGGCTGTTGAGGGGCCAAATTATCATTTGAAAAAAAAAACCGGACAAATTCCAATGCACACTGCACATGTCTTATTTGTAGTGCAAAAAAACCAAAAAACAAAAAACAAAACCCAGCAATGAAAGAACAATACAATATTTAAAAATAAAAACAATTTTAACCAACATAAACCTATCACCATTTCAATTTGAAGTGTGGGCCTACTTCTGGCCAATGAGATAGTCAAATTAATTAGGATTGTTGTTGTTGTTGTGTGCCTTCAAGTCATTTCAGACTTTGAGCGAGCCTAAGTCTAAAACTGAGGGCAGGGGCCAGGTAAATAACCTTGGAGGGCCCCATCCAGTCCACGGGCCTTAGTTCGGGGACCCGTGATTTAAAGGAACCCTTCTTTGTTCTCATTAACTATATTCATTAAGTGAAAGAGTATGTTACATGAATTTGGATTATTAATATTCAAGTTCCAGGCCCACTAAAAGCTGCTTTATAATATAATATAATAATAATAACTTTATTTTTATACCCCGCCCCATCTCCCCGAAGGGACTCGGGGCGGCTTACATGGGGCCTTGCCCAATAAAACAATCAAATATCAAAACACAGCAATAAAACAGTTATCCAATAAAAACATCAATTACAGTAAAAACAATCGTTAAAATCAACATAAAACATACACTATTAACACTGGAGACTAATTCATAGAACCCAGGCAACGTGCAACATGTGCCGAAATGGGCCGAAATGGGGAAGGTAATTTCACAGTTAAAATGGACAAAGTGCAATATAGCATTGGCGACACCTCAAGAATGGGGCTATTATAAACTGGGCAGATCGATCAGTCCAACACCAGATTAAGTATCAAAGGCCTTTTGAAAGAGCCAGGTTTCAAAGCCCTCTGCTTTGAAAAGATTATGTTCTTTGTAAACATTAGTAGAAATTATGCCTTTTTTTCACAGATCATCAAATTGCCATGGCTTACAAAATGAGTGTTAATTAAAGGTGATTCAATTACATATTTCCTTTGGAAGGTACAATCACTCTGGAAAACCAAGCAAATATTTAGATAAGATACCGCACTTGGAATGTTCTAGGTTCTCTACAGCAACTCTATGATAACTGCTGGAAGAAGTTCTTCATTTTATTAGGATTTGCCATTATCCCCCACAGACACATGGGCCATACTGTATGCTTGTTTGGAGTTCCAGTCAGGTGTTCATCCATATCCTTTTTGAATATATTCCATTTGATGTCTACCCCTGACAGTTTTCCATTTCCTTATCAAACTATAAATCAACATTCTGTGTCTATTAAACCTTTGCTGGACTGTTCTGAGTTTTCCTACTCATAGAATTTCTCCTCCTAGTTTCTAAAACATTCCTATGTAGACCTTGGGATTCCCCCAAGCTTGCTGATCCTTTTCTCCTGCATATGGATAGTTTGTATATATGATTAGATAGACTCCAAGGAACAGGCTATCATTACTTTATATTGTATCCAAATTATTTTTAAAAATAAAATAAAATGATATTAGGTGGGGTTTGAGGATCTTCTGTAGAGCTGGTAGTTTGGGTTCTGCAAGAAAAAACTGCTGCATCAGTAGATAGGAACTTAAAGCTTATACTTAATGAGTGTTGGCAACAGAATATTTATCCATGTAGAGGTCAAACACAAGACAAATGTAGAGTCACAAGGGGAAAAAGTAATGATGTTATTAAGTCTCTTAATAATTTCACCCCAGTGACATTATTAGGACTTCTCAACGGGATGAAGACTGCAGTCTCAGCAAGCAAGGCATACATCTACTTTGTCCTGGCAATGAAACTATGAGACTATGGGTTGGCAAGATGAACAAGTGTTTTGAATTCCTTGACAAAACTGGATTACGGCCATGTCTATACCATACTGTAGTGTCAGAACCCTGCTACTAGAGCCTGGATGTGGCTCTGAGTTTCAGGGTCACTGACATTGATAAGACACCTGCGTCCCAGGACTCGGAGGAGAAACGGCTGATGGACTTGGCGGGGAATTTGCGCGGGATTTTACTGAGCGGGAAGAGACTGTTCAAATGAGGGGGAGGGTATATAAAGGAGGGTTGGCCGGAGCCTCCCATTCTTGGCTTTTCTGATGTTCATGTTTCCTACAGTAAAAGTTTCTGGTGATATCACAGAGAGTCTTGTGTGTTCATTCAGGAGCGGCTGTGGTGAGCTGACACTAAGCCAAGAATACGGACACCATCCCGCTGTAGCGGTGAGGTGTAACATGCAAGTGGAGGATGAAGAGCTCTTGGGCGCCGGAGGAGGAAGGTCGGAAAGGGCCACTCCCGAGACGGACGCTGAGTTCCACCAGCTGGCGGCCCTGGCGTCCTCCACCGCTTATGCCCAGCCAAATGGGGTAACCCAGAGGCGTGGAGTGGTGCGGGGAGACAGCACCGGAGGAGAGGAAGGTTCACCTTCCCCAGGCCCGCAAAAGATGGTGTTTCTGGAGGAGAGGATGTCGGCGATGGAGACCACCCTGGCAGTGATGTCGAGGGCGATGGAGCGCCTGGCGGTTTTGGCGGAGCCGGAGCGAGGAAGGGAACTCCGGGCTAGCTCAATGTGGGACGTGAGCATGGGAAGCAGCCAGGGCTTTGCAGACCTCCCAGCACCGAAGGGAAGGGAAATGCGAAAGGAGCCCGGTGCCCGGCCCAAGATCCAAACGAGCCTGACGCGGGTGGAGGAGAGTGACGACGAAGGGGAAAAGCCTCCGAGAATCCCGGCTACGCTCCCAACTGAGACCCTGGTGCCCCTGGCGAATGCCGGGCGTGGCACAGGACAAAGGGAAGCAGCAGCGGGGCCCACTGGCCCGCAAGGGGGCTTGCGACGGGCGGAGGATTGGGGATTGCCACCACAGGGACCCCTACCGAGACGAGAGGAACTAAGGATCGAGTTTGGGGGAGAGTCCTCTGAACTGGATTTTTTCCTGACCACGGTGAGGGGCTATATGGAGGACAATGCCCACACTTTCAGAACGGAATCCAGCCGGGTACGGGCCATTGGTGCAGTGTTGAAGAGGGGAGCGGCCAGCTGGTACGTTCAACTACACGAGCGGCGCGACCCATGTCTGGGGTCACTCCGACGCTTTATGGGGGCCCTGGAGACCCGTTTCCGAGATCCACTGGAGCAGATCCGGGCGGGGGAGGAGTTGAAGACCGTCTCCCAGGGGCAGAGGTCGGTATCTGAGTATGCGGAGGAGTTCCAATGCCTCGCTGAAAAGGTGCCGGAATGGTCTGCAGTGACAAAGATAGAACTCTTCAAAGAGGGGCTCAGGCGGGACATCCTCTCCTGGGCGGTGCATCGTGATGAGCCTGACACACTGCGTGGATGGATTCAGCTGGCGGGGCGCGTCGAGACATCGCTGGCCCAGGCGAGGAGGCACCGAGGAGGGCTACAGCAGCGGCCGCAGATGAAAGAGGGGAGCCGGAAGGAGGGATCAACCCCAGCCGGGAGGAGAACGGAGCCGCCAGGGAACGTGAGCACCAGCAGGAGGGGCTGCTTCGTGTGCGGCCGTTTGGGCCACAGGGCTGCCGAGTGCTGGCAGAGAAAAGGGGAAGGCGGAGGCCCGCCCAAACCAAGAGCCGTGGCAGGGAAACGCGCCGAGGAAGAACCACCGATGAGGCACCACTCGGGGGGGTTGGTAAGTCAGGACAAAGCCATGATAGTGGTCCCCATTCAGCTGGAAAGTGGCAGCAAACAAGCAACCTGCAAAGCATTTGTGGATTGTGGATGTTCCAGGAACATCATCTCCCCTGAATTAGCCGAGGGATTGGGATGCGAAAGAACGAACCTAGAATCCCCAATAGCTTTTTCGCAGTTGGACGGATCCACAGCATCGGGATCATTAGCTAAGTACAGTGCCGAAGATGTAAAGTGTAAGATAGGGAGTTGGGAAGGAAAGGTGTCATTTGTGATATCACAAATAGCCAGCTATAATGTTATACTAGGCATGCCATGGCTGGGGCAGGCCAACCCGCAAATCAACTGGGAGGATAAGAGCATGATCTTCAGGATGAAGTTGGAAGAAGGGAGCCAGGAAGTGGAGAGAGAGCAGGGGAAAAGGGGGGAGGAAGACTCTATCAGGATAGCAGAACTGGCAGATAAATTACCCCCAGAGTATCGGGATTTTGTGGACGTATTTGATGAGAAGGAAGCAGACAGTTTCCCACCGAAGCGGAGAGTTGAAGTGAAGATAGAGCTAGTCCCAGGAGCAGAGCTTCCTAAGGCAAAAATATACCCAATGTCGGCTAGGGAAAAGGAGGAACTGAGAAAATACATTGATAAAAACCTAGCGAGGGGTTTCATAGAGCCTTCAAATTCCCCTCTAGGGGCGCCTGTGTTGTTCAGGCGCAAAAAGGACCAAACGCTGAGGCTCTGCATTGACTACAGGGGCCTGAATGCAATCAGTTCTGGAAATAAATACCCCCTACCTTTAGTGAAGGACTTGATCGCCCAGTTATCGGAGGGACAGATATTCACTAAATTGGACTTAATTGAAGCATACCATAAATTGCAGATTAAACCAGAGGACAGGTGGAAGACGGCCTTCTCCTGTGCATTCGGATTATTCAATTATCGTGTGCTCCCTTTCGGTTTGTGCGGCGGAGGCGCCGCGTTCATGCAATTAATCAACGAAGTGTTGCATCCATTGTTGTACAAGGGAGTCTTTGTTTTTTTAGATGACATATTGTTAGTATCTCGGACTAAGGAGCAACACGTAGAACTAGTCAGGGAAGTCCTGCAAAAGTTGAGAGAAGCAAAACTGTATGCGAAGCTTGCCAAGTGCGAGTTCAATAAAGACCAGATAGACTTTCTGGGGTATAGGATTTCCTCCCAGGGAGTGGCGATGGACCCTGCGAAGGTAGAAGACGTGAGGGGGTGGGAAGCCCCCAAAACACGGAAGCAGCTGCAATCCTTCCTAGGGTTCGCAAACTTCTATAGAACATTTATCAAGGACTTTGCGCGCCTCACTTTGCCATTAACGGATTTGTTAAAGACTAAAGGTAGGGGAGAAACAGCCAAAGTGAAGGCCCCAGGGGCCAAACTGACCTGGACAATAGAATGCCAGGAAGCTTTCGAAGCCCTTAAAAAGCGTTTTACGGAGGAGCCTGTCCTACAGCACCCTGATATGTCTAAAGCCTTTGTATTACATTGCGATGCGTCAGACCGGGCATATGGGGCAGTTCTGCTACAGAAAGACGAGGGGGGGAACCTGAAGCCATGTGGCTATCTGTCAAAAAAGTTTAGTGATACAGAAAAAAACTGGCCGATTTGGGAGAGAGAAGCCTTAGCGATTCTAAAAGCACTAGAGTGCTGGAGACACTTCCTGGAAGGAAGTGGAACACCGTTTGAGGTGTGGACTGACCATAGAAATTTACAGTATCTAAGATCCCCTCGTAAACTATCAGCGAAGCAAATTAGATGGGCCCAATATTTCAGCCGTTTTGATTTCAGACTCAGATTCTTCCAGGGGAAACATAATATACTCGCTGACGCTCTCTCTCGGATGCCTCAGCACGGGGGAGGAATTCAGGAATCTGAAGGGAGTATTTTTCTTGATAAGCAATGGGGCCTGGCAGTACTAACTCGAGCACAAGCGGCCAAAGAAAACAAACGTACTGCCATTTCCACGGGGGGAGGAGAAATATGGGAGGAAGAGTTGAAGCGAGCGTATGGAATGGACAAATGGTTACAAACAAACAAAGAAAAGGGAGAATTGTGTGGGGATTTGGTGTTTGTAAATAAGAAATTGTATATTCCTGAATGTTTAAGACGAGAAATGTTAAGGAAGTACCATGATAACAAGGGTGCGGGTCATCTAGGCCCCACCAGGACTATTAAACTGTTGGCCAAACAATGCTGGTGGCCCGGAATGAGGAAAGACGCCAGGGGGTACGTCACGCAGTGTGAATTATGCGCAGAGGGAAAAACACCACCGGGGAAGCCCCAGGGGCTATTGCAGAAGGTGGTAGAGCCCATGAGGCCATGGGAATGCGTAGCCATGGATTTTGTAGGCGAACTACCCCCCAGCAGAGGCCACAGATACATTTGGACAATATTGGACTTATTCTCAAAACAGGCACACTTTGTGGCTCTGCCAAAACTTCCTTCAGCTGAAAGACTTGCTGATTTGTATGTGAAGCACGTATATCGCCTACATGGGTGTCCCGACAAGATAATTAGTGACCGGGGAGTCCAATTTACTGCAAAATTTTGGGGAAAATTCTTACAGCTGTTAGGAGCAGAAAGGAACCTGAGCTCGGCCTTTCATCCCGCGACCAACGGGGGGGTCGAACGTACCCAACAGACACTGTGCCAATTCTTAAGGATGTACACCAATTATAGACAGGATGATTGGGCGGACCTTCTTCCGTTTGCTGAGATGGCTTTTAACGGGGCCGTACATTCGGCCACAGGTCGTGCCCCATTCGAAATAGTATACGGACAGGAGGTGGCACCTTTCCCCAGGCTACCCGAGTGGAAGGAAGGGGAGGGCCAGACCGACGAGGAATGGCCGGCCAAAATCAAGCAAGGGTGGCGAACCGTGGTAGAGGCATTGCGGGAAACACAAAAGAAGTACAAGCTCTTTGCGGATCGTAGGCGCCGAGAGGGGGACAAATTGGGCGAAGGAGATCTGGTTTGGCTGAGCACAAAAAACCTGAAATTGGGGTTCCCATCCAAGAAATTGGCTCCACGCTATATAGGGCCATTCAGGGTAGCAAAAAGAATAAACGAAGTGACCTATGAGCTGAGGCTACCAAAGGACCTAGGAAAGGTACACCCGGTATTCCATTGCAGCCTGTTAAAAAAGTATAAAGGAACTCTGGACAGCGGAGAACAATAGTTGTGTTTAATCTTTTCCTTCCAGGACGAAGGGGAGGAGGACGCCATGTCAGAACCCTGCTACTAGAGCCTGGATGTGGCTCTGAGTTTCAGGGTCACTGACATTGATAAGACACCTGCGTCCCAGGACTCGGAGGAGAAACGGCTGATGGACTTGGCGGGGAATTTGCGCGGGATTTTACTGAGCGGGAAGAGACTGTTCAAATGAGGGGGAGGGTATATAAAGGAGGGTTGGCCGGAGCCTCCCATTCTTGGCTTTTCTGATGTTCATGTTTCCTACAGTAAAAGTTTCTGGTGATATCACAGAGAGTCTTGTGTGTTCATTCAGGAGCGGCTGTGGTGAGCTGACACTGTAGGGTGAGTGGATACTGTTTGAAAGGCAAAAAAGCCCACTGTGCCGTCGCGCCTGGGGCTATAACTCTTAGTGAAAGAGGCATGGACGTGACATCTTTCCCCAGGGGATTGCTTCTTGCCCTCCTTTAGGGAAACTGGAACTCCCAAGGACCAAAACACTGAAGATAACTCAAAAACTGGGTTTATTGTTCACAAAGGGGGAAAAAGAAAATATACATTACAGTCTTTGATTGTTTTAAGTCCGTGGAGCTTTTCCAGTTCCCTCTTTCTCTGGCTGGTAATGCCGGAGCAAACTCAGCCTCAGTCCAATGACCTATGTCTGAAGACACAGTCTTCCTCTGTTGCCAAAGGACTGATATGAAGGCGCTTGAGACTCCTCAACGTCGTTCAGGTTGGCCCAAGGGTAAGAACCTCAGAATTGGTGCTGAGAGGTAACTTTTCAAGGGCTTTCCGAGCCAAGTCTCTCTATCACGTCCATCTGGTAGAGAGCTTGCTGGTGGAATGAAAAGGAAGAAACACAGTCCTACTCCAGGAAGAGGTGGAGCCAAACAATTTAGCTGAGTGAGCAATATAACAGGTACAAACAACATTGATTGACAGATATAAATAACCAATCCAACTACATTTACAGGGTAAAGGCAAAATCAGGAATGACACAACAATTCAAATCTTGCAACTTACAGATCCACATATAGATGGCGCCACTCGCGCTGTCACACCCACTCTAATATAGTCACAAAAATGTACCTTGACCTTGAACTGTTGAGTATCTTTTTCTTTCATTAGGTACTAGCAGTCAGTGGTTTCTTTTTCTCTTTGACATTTTCTCATAATAGCAAATAAATCTCTAGTGCATTTGCACTTCATCCTATTTTACAGAACAAATGCTAAATAAACACGCAATTAATCAAAGACAAAAAAGAAGAATGTGTTTGTCTGATTGCAGTGTAGCTTCACGATCATAATGTCTAGATATATGAAATTAGATGCTGATATCAGTGTGCATCTCAGGGTTGTTGTCCTTTCACGTTTAATTTTAAAAACTATGTGTAGAGTGAAGTACTATCTTAGTACTATCTTAGTACTTCACTATTCCTAGCTTAGTAGCATAAGCTTTCGTAGATTAGGGAGCATCTGCATGGACAGAAATCCCTGCTGTTGATCCAAAGCATTCCAGTCCAGCTATTCATGCCTATCCTGAAGTGTGGGGCTGCTTAATAATTTTGGGGAAGCTTTGGAACATTCCCCGACTTTACACTTCACATTAAGTGCCTGTGCCCCACATTAAGTGCCTGTGGACCCTTATGTGGATGTCATGGAGCCAATTCTCATTCACCCCAGGGTCTTTGGCCCATTTAGATATGCTCTAAGTTTAATTCTTCAAATGTTCTCACTACCTGCATCTGAGGAATTAGACTTAGTTTTAAAAGCTTGTGTTACCAATTTATTTCTCCTAGGCGCTTTGCATACTGATTTTCCAGATCCCAAGATCCCTTTGCATACTGATATTCCAGAAAGGAATGGCTATGTCTTTGGTCAACATGAAATGTAGTTCAGGCTGATAGACACTGCAGAGGCTGGGATCCATTAAGAAAATAAAAATCAGCTCGACCAGTCTCACACCACTCAAGATGAGATAGTCTTTATGTGCTGCTTCTGCATTATTCTTCTGCAGTTTCCGAATGCTTTTAAAAAAAGCAAAACATTAAAGAAAGGAGGCACATTGGTTAAACAAGCAGTGCTTTCCATTATGGAGAGATGTTGACCTGTCTAAAAACAAAATCAAATACTGAACATTTTGCAACCAAGAGCACCTGTCCATTCTGTCTTTCTCATTATATAATTTTCTTTCTTTCTTTGTATTGCCTCCCACACATGTCACATCTATAAAGTTACCACCAGTCACTTCTTATCATGTGTCTTCTGATGAGTCAGGTGACAGCAGAATACAATTTGGTTCTCAAAGCACTTTGATTGTCCTTTCCTTCCTTACTTTTAAATTTCCAAGAGATATGGAGCAAAATGTCCCTAAGGCTATTATTTTTTCCTTTTTGAAGTATGAGGTTTTTTATCTACAGTTATCCACAGAGATGCTAGTTGTATGCTTGCCAAGGTGGATAGAAACTGATAAATGATTAAGCACACTTTTACACTGAAGCTCAGTTCCCATGTGCCCTCTGTAACATGGCGGATGTGAATCAAACCTTTGGATACAAATCTTCATAAAATGTTCGCAGAGAAAATAAAAAAAAAATCAATTTTTTTTCTCCCAGGACATGTTTATCAGAGTTTTGAATTTTTTTGATGTTTGTTTGTTGAGACCTTCATCTCAAAACTTTTTAATTTTTTTGTTTAAAATAGACCACATTGTTTTATGAAAAATGTTTGCATCTAGAAATATTTTTCTATGAAAAAAATAAAGCTTGGCAATTTTTAAACCAAAAAGTGATGAAATGCAAATAGACAAATGAATGACTAATTTTGAACAGGGCACCTTATGCTGTTTATTATTTACATCCCTACTTAGCTACATCCCTAATTAATGTTAATGGTTAATTATTCATACAAAATTTACTTGTGACAATGGTCTGGATGAGTCTCAAACTGCAAATGAAGGAATTATTGGTACTGCCATTGTGAATTGATATCTGTCTGTCTACCATATAATACTCATTTTTCTCCAATGAATTAATAGAATAATAGGATTGGAAAGCGTCCTATGGTCCATCAGATCCAATCCTCTGCCCAATGCTGGATTCTCCAGAGTAAGCATCCTAGCAGGTAGATGTCAGGAACTTCCGTTTAATGTTCAATCAAAATCTACTTTCCTGTTACTTCAAACCCTCTCTTCTACCCTCTGAGGTAGCGGAAAGCCTCCCTGTGGCACACCTTGAGATATTTAAAGAGAGCAAGCATGTCACTCTTCCATCTTCTTTTCACCAACTCCTTCCATCCGTCCTCATAAATTTTATTTTTCATAACATTTTATTCACTTTATTCTCCTTCTCGGAACTCACTCCAACTTGTCTATATTCTTCAACGAGACACCCAAAAAGGCCTGCCCAGTGAATAATATATTGCTAACTATTGCTAACTCTTACAATTAATGATCAAAAACAGTTCTAATATCTTGGACTTTGGGAGCATCCCTAGGAGTGAAAGTTCTCCCTCACTACCTTTCATGGTGGGGGAGAAGCACTTAGCAGATAAAAATTGGTTTTGAGGCTCCAAAACCAGCAGGAATGTCCTATAGGTATAAAATACAATGGAGGATCATCCATTTGAGCCATTAATTTGTGATCTGTGAGCTCCAAAGGAAGGAACAGACACAGATAAGATGGAGGCTCCAGTCACTATCTTAGGACTTCTTCACACGTTACTCCGTTTCACCAGCAATTGTGAGGGACATTCCATGTGCCCTCCCTCCTTTGCCCATCAGATGGGGACAACTGAACAAAGTGAGTTAATGTCTTGTCCCTGTCCCCATCAGATGAGAGAAAGAGCAAAAACAAGAGAGTTAAGGATGGATGGGAGTTTTTCAAAAGTGAAATACTCAAGGCGCAAATGCAAACAGTGCCAACAAAGAAGAAAAATAAGACAAGTGCAAAGAAGCCAGAATGGATGTCCAAAGAACTTCTAACTGAGCTAAAGCTCAAAAGTGACATGCACAAGAAGTGGAAAAGGGGAGAAATCACCAAAGAAGAATTAAAACGTATAGCCAACACCTGTAGGGAAAAGGTTCGCAAGGCTAAAGCGCTAAATGAGCTCAGGCTCACCAGGGGCATAAAAAACAACAAAAAAGGCTTTTTTGCTTACGTTGGTAGAAAAAGGAAGAAAAAGGAGGCGATAGGGCCACTGCAAGGAGAAGATGGGGTGATGGCGACAGGGGATAGGGAAAAGGCAGAACTGCTTAATGCCTTCTTTGCCTCGGTCTTCTCACAAAAAGAAAGCCATCTTCAACGTCAGCAACATGGAATGGACGAAGGATTGGGAGAAATCCAACCACAAATACGGAAACAAGTTGTCCAGGAACACCTGGCCGCTCTAAACGAATTCAAGTCCGCAGGGCCAGATCAGCTACATCCAAGAGTACTGAAGGAACTAGCGGAAGTTATTTCAGAACCACTGGCAATTATCTTCGAGAGTTCTTGGAGAATAGGAGAAGTCCCAGCAGATTGGAGGAGGGCGAATGTGGTCCCTATCTTCAAGAAGGGAAAAAAGAACGACCCAAACAATTACCATCCGGTCAGCCTCACATCGATACCAGGCAAAATTCTGGAAAAGATCATTAAGGAAGTGGTCTGCGAACACTTAGAAACAAATGCGGTCATTGCTAATAGTCAACACGGATTTACCAAAAACAAGTCATGCCAGACTAATCTGATCTCTTTTTTCGATAGAGTTACGAGTTGGGTCGATACAGGGAATGCTGTGGATGTAGTGTACCTGGATTTCAGTAAGGCCTTCGACAAAGTCCCCCACGACCTTCTGGCAAACAAACTAGTAAAATGTGGGCTAGACAAAACTACGGTTAGGTGGATCTGTAATTGGCTAAGCGAACGAACCCAAAGGGTGCTCACCAATGCATCGTCTTCATCTTGGAAAGAAGTCACGAGTGGAGTGCCGCAGGGCTCCGTCCTGGGCCCGGTTCTGTTCAACATCTTTATTAACGACTTAGACGAAGGGTTAGAAGGCACGATCATCAAGTTTGCAGACGACACCAGACTGGGAGGGATAGCTAACACTCCAGAAGACAGGAGCAGAATTCAAAACGATCTTGACAGACTAGAGAGATGGGCCGAAACTAACAAAATGAAGTTCAACAGGGACAAATGCAAGCTACTTCACTTCGGCAGAAAAAATGGAAATCAAAGATACAGAATGGGGGACGCCTGGCTTGACAGCAGTGTGTGCGAAAAAGACCTTGGAGTCCTTGTGGACAACAAGTTAAACATGAGCCAACAATGTGATGCGGCAGCTAAAAAAGCCAACGGAATTCTGGCCTGCATCAATAGGGGTATAGCGTCTAGATCCAGGGAAGTCATGCTCCCCCTCTATTCTGCCTTGGTCAGACCACACCTGGAATACTGTGTCCAATTTTGGGCACCGCAGTTGAAGGGAGATGTTGACAAGCTGGAAAGCGTCCAGAGGAGGGCGACTAAAATGATTAAGGGTCTGGAGAACAAGCCCTATGAGGAGCGGCTTAAAGAGCTGGGCATGTTTAGCCTGCAGAAGAGAAGGCTGAGAGGAGACATGATAGCCATGTACAAATACGTGAAGGGAAGTCATAGGGAGGAGGGAGCAAGCTTATTTTCTGCTGCCCTGCAGACTAGGACACGGAACAATGGCTTCAAACTACAGGAAAGGAGATTCCACCTGAACATCAGGAAGAACTTCCTGACTGTGAGAGCTATTCGACAGTGGAACTCTCTCCCCCGGACTGTGGTGGAGGCTCCTTCTTTGGAGGCTTTTAAGCAGAGGCTGGATGGCCATCTGTCGGGGGTGCTTTGAATGCGATTTCCTGCTTCTTAGCAGGGAGTTGGACTGGATGGCCCATGAGGTCTCTTCCAACTCTACTATTCTATGATTCTATGATTCTACGAGAGCAGCAACACATTGGCCTTTCCCCCATCAGCTGGGGGAAAGGCGCCAAAAATGAGGGTAGTTCCATTGGAGCTACTCAAAACCCTTTTACCTCTCCATCATGGGTGAGGAAGCATCTCGCCACACTTTCTCACCACTTTGGGAGAAATAGGGGTGGGTTCAAGCCAGTATTGTCTGATGGCATTTGGCAGGCCCTGTCCTGAAAAGGAAAAATGGGCCAAAAAGCAACAATAAAGTGTTTAGTCTATATGAAAATATTGTCTCAGCTACATAGCCAGGATAAAACGTCCTTCCATCAGCATTATAAATCAACTTTAATGAAGAGTGAATATTGGGAACTTCCTCAAATGAAGGTAAGTTTACTACTTCTTATTTATATATGTTAACATTCAACCAGAAGATTTAAGAGGCAGCTTAGTAGCTGAAAAACTCCCCTCTCCCCCCCCTTTTTTTTGGATGTTGGAAGTGGGATTTTTCAAGTTTGTGTGTGTGTGTGTGTGTGTGTGTGTGTGTGTCAAAGGCCAGATAGCCTCAAGTTGAAAACAATTTATTACTAATTGCATGATACTTCTCATCTCATGATCAAAGACTGCATGGATCTGGAGAACATCCTTGCCATATGGAAGTTTTCCCACTCAGCTACATTTTAGGATTGTACTGCATGGGTGAATTAGACAGTTATAGACAGTTGTAGACAGTTATAGCAGTATAATTTCACTTTAACCGCCAATAGAATTTTATCCAATAGAATTTTTGATTTGCATTTTAGGAAAGGATATTTAGAATTCTCTTCTAGAGAGCTTTTGTGTCTCATGAAATTACAGACCCCAGCATCCCATAGGATGCAGCCACAACAGTTAAAGTGGAATCATACTACTATAACTATGCAATGTGAAAAGGTCCCAAGAATTTCAGTTTTCTGATCTGTTTATTTATTGCAGGATAGGTTAAGAAGGGCTTTACTGGGGTAATCTGTCATTTTATTCTGCTGGTCTCTGAATACACAAGCTGACAGATTGCAAAGTAAGTTGGAGAAAATATTACCCACCATGCTTTATTCTTTGATCTTGTTTATGGTTCAAAGCACTAAATTTCTCTATTCCCCAAACACACTGATAATATTTGCATTATTGTCCTCTAAATGTTTTTACTACTCCCCCTCATTTTCTCATTCAGCAAGTGGAACTCATTGTCTTCCTTTCTTTTTTCAAAATTGATGAAGCAGAAGCCACAGTTAACTGCCAAATGAATGAACAGGCTGAGAGCATCATTTACTTTTCTGCCTAAGAATAATGCAGGCTTTTGTTAGCTACTTCTTTGCAGCTCAGACAACTATGGGCAATACTTTGCCTGAGACCACCTCGGCAAGATTCTGGTTGTGTTTCAACATTTATTTAATCCTGGAAATGAATAAAGGGTTTTTGAAAATCAGAGAACTGGCAAAATGAAATATCAGTTGTTTACATCACTGTGTATATTCTTCTAAAAAGACCAGACATTACTTTCTAAATGATTTAACCCCAATTTCTTTTGACTGCTGCAGAACTAACCGACAATTTCTGGGTTTTACTATGAAATGTCTTTCTCAATGCACGACTATGTATCATCCCAG